>NW_026683077.1:20000-41675 GCF_027887145.1 Ammospiza caudacuta | reverse complement strand
GGAAGTGTCGGAAGGAAGTGTCGCCCAGGAAGGAGGGAAGGAGGGAAGGAGGGCAGGAGGGAAGGAAGGAAGGAAGGAAACAAGGAAGGAAGGAAGGAAGGAAGGAAGGAAGGAAGGAAGGAAGTGTCAGGGGGAAGGAAGGAAGTGTCGGAAAGAAGTGTCGGAAGGAACTGTCGGAAGGAAGTGTCGAAAAGCATTGTTGGAAGGAAGTGTCGGAAGTGTCGGAAGTGTCGGAAGTGTCGGAAGTGTCGGAAGTGTCGGAAGGAAGGAAGGAAGGAAGGAAGTGTCGGAAGGAAGTGTCGGAAGGAAGTGTCGGAAGGAAGTGTCGGAAGGAAGTGTCGGAAGGAAGGAAGGAAGGAAGGAAGGAAGGAAGGAAGGAAGGAAGGAAGTGTCAGAAGGAAGAGTCGGAAGTTTTGGAAGCAAGTGTCGGAAGTGTCGGAAGGAAGTGTCGGATGGAAATTTCGTACGGAAGGACAGAAGGAAGTGTCGGAAGGAAGGAAGGAAGGATGGAGGGAGGGAAGGAAGGAAGGAAGGAGGGAAGGAAGGAAGGAAGGAAGGAAGGAAGGAAGGAAGGACGGAAGGAAGGACGGAAGAAGAAGTGTCAGGTGGAAGGAAGGAAGTGTCGGAAAGAAGTGTCGGAAGGAAGTGTTGGAAGGAAGTGTCGGAAGGAAGTGTCGGAAGGAAGTGTCGGAAGGAAGTGTCGGAAGGAAGTGTCGGAAGGAAGGAAGGAAGGAAGGAAGGAAGGAAGGAAGTGTCTGAAAGAAGGAAGTGTCGGAAGTAATGAAGGAAGTGTCGGAAGGAAGTGTCGGAAGGAAGTGTCGGAAGGAAGGAAGGAAGGAAGGAAGGACGGAAGTGTCGGAAGGAAGTGTCGGAAGGAAGTGTCGGAAGGAAGTGTCGGAAGGAAGTGTCGGAAGGAAGTGTCGGAAGGAAGTGTCGGAAGGAAGGAAGGAAGGAAGGAAGGAAGGAAGGAAGGAAGGAAGGAAGGAAGTGTCAGAAGGAAGGAAGAAAGGAAGGAAAGAAGGAAGGAAGGAAGGAAGGAAGGAAGGAAGGAAGGAAGGAAGGAAGGAAGGAAGGAAGGAAGGAAGGAAGGAAGTGTCTGAAAGAAGGAAGTGTCGGAAGGAAGGTAGGAAGCGTCGGAAGGAAGTGTCGGTAGGAAGTGTCGGAAGGAAGTGTTGGAAGGAAGGAAGGAAGGGAAGGAAGGAAGGACGGAAGGAAGGAAGGAAGGAAGGAAGGAAGGAAGGAAGGAAGGAAGGAAGGAAGGAGAGGAAGGAAGGAAGGAAAGAAGGAAGGAACAAGGAAGGAAGGAAGGAATTGTAGGAAGGAAGTGTAGGAATGGTCGGAAGGAAGTGTCGGAAGGAAGGAAGGAAGGAAGTGTCGGAAGGAAGTGTCAGAAGGAAGTGTCGCAAGGAAGAAAGGAAGGAAAGGAGTATCACAAGGAAGTGTCGAAGTGTCAGAAGAAGTTTCGTAAGTGTCGGAAGGAAGTGTTGGCAGGAAGTGTCTGACGGAAGTGTCGGAAGGAAGTGTCGGAAGGAATTGTCAAAAGGAAGGCAGAGTCGGAATGAGTGAAGTCTTCAAAGAAATTTTCGGAAGAAAGGAAGTGTCAGGAGGAAGAGTCGGAAGTGACGGAAGGAATTGTCGGTAGGAAGGAAGGAAGTGTCGGAAGGAAGGAAGTTTCGGAAGGAAGTGTAAGAAAGAAGGAAGTGTCGGAAGGAAGAGTCGGAAGGAAGTCTCGGAAGGAAGGAAGGAAGGAAGTGTCGGATGGAAGTGTCAGAGAAGGAAGAGAAAGTGTTGGAAGAAGGAAGGAAGGAAGGAAGGGAAGGAAGGAAGGAAGGAAGGAAGGAAGGAAGGAAGGAAGGAAAGAAGGAAGGAAGGAAGGAAGGAAGGAAGGAAGAAGGAAGGAAGGAAGGAAGGAAGGAAGGAAGGAAGGAAGGAAGTGTCAGGAGGAAGGAAGGAAGTGTCGGAAAGAAGTGTCGGAAGGAACTGTCGGGAAAGAAGTGACGAAAGGAAGTGTTGGAAGGAAGGAAGGAAGTGTCGGAAGGAAGTGTCGGAAGGAAGTGTCGGAAGGAAGGAAGGAAGGAAGGAAGGAAGGAAGGAAGGAAGGAAGGAAGGAAGGGAGGGAGGGGAGGGAGGGAGGGAGGAAGGAAGGAAGGAAGGAAGGAAGGAAGGAAGGAAGGAAGGAAGGAAGGAAGGAAGGAAGGAAGGAAGGAAGGGTGGGTCAGGGGGAAGGAAGGAAGTGTCGGAAAGAATTGTCGGAAGGAACTGTCAGAAGGAAGTGTCGAAAGGCAGTGTTGGAAGGAAGTGTCGGAAGTGTCGGAAGTGTCGGAAATGTCGGAAGGAAGGAAGGAAGGAAGGAAGGAAGGAAGGAAGGAAGGAAGGAAGGAAGGAAGTGTCTGAAAGATGGAAGTGTCGGAAGGAAGGAAGTGTCGGAAGGAAGTGTCGAAGGAAGGAAGGAAGGAAGGAAAGAAGTGTCAGAAGGAAGAGTCGGAAGTGTTGGAAGCAAGGGTCGGAAGTGTCGGATGGAAGTATCGGAAGGAAGTAAGGAAGTGTCAGAGAGGGAAGTGTCGGAAGAAATGTCGGAAGGAAGCAAGTGTCGGAAGGAAGTGTCGGAAGGAAGTGTCGGAAGGAAGTGTCGGAAGGAAGTGTCGGAAGGAAGTGTCGGAAGGAAGGAAGGAAGGAAGGAAGGAAGGAAGGAAGGAAGGAAAGAAGTGTCGGAAGGAAGTTTAAGAAGAAAGAAGTGTCGGAAGGAAGTGTCGCAAGGAATTGACGGATGGAAGTGTCGGAAGGAAGTGTCGGAAGGAAGTGTCGAAGGAAGGAACGAAAGAAGTGTGAGAAGGAACTGTCGGAAGTGTGGGAAGCAAGTGTCGGAAGTGTCGGAAGGAAGTGTCGGATGGAAGTTTCGTAAGGAAGGACGGAAGGAAGTGTCGGAAAGAAGGAAGGAAAAAAGGAAGGAGGGAAGGAAGGAAGGAAGAGTCGGAAGGAAGTGTCGGAAGGAAGTGTCGGAAGGAAGGAAGGAAGGAAGGAAGGAAGGAAGGAAGGAAGGAAGAGTCAGGAGGAAGGAAGGAAGTGTCGGAAAGAAATGTCGGAAAAAACTGTCGGAAAGAAATGACGAAAGGAAGTGTCGGAATGAAGGAAGGAAGTGTCGGAAGGAAGGAAGGAAGGAAGGAAGGAAGGAAGGAAGGAAGGAAGTGTCGGAAGGAAGGAAGGAAGAGTCAGGTGGAAGGAAGGAAGTGTCGGAAAGAAATGTCGGAAGGAACTGTCGGAAAGAAGTGACGAAAGGAAGTGTCGGAAGGAAGGAAGGAAGTGTCGGAAGGAAGGAAGGAAGGAAGGAAGGAAGGAAGGAAGGAAGGAAAGAAGGAAGTGTCAGGAGGAAAGAAGGAAGTGTCGGAAGGAAGTGTCGGAAGGAACTGTCAGAAGGAAGCGTAGAAAGGCAGTGTTGGAAGGAAGTGTCGGAAGTGTCGGAAGTGTTGGAAGTGTCGGAAGTGTCAGAAGGAAGGAAGGAAGGAAGGAAGGAAGGAAGGAAGGAAGGAAGGAAGGAAGGGAAGGAAGGAAGGAAGGAAGTGTCTGAAAGATGGAAGTGTCGGAAGGAAGGAAGTGTCTGAAGGAAGGGTCGGAAGGAAGTGTCGGAAGGAAGTGTCAAAGGAAGGAAGGAAGGAAGGAAGGAAGGAAAGAAGTGTCAGAAGGAAGAGTCGGAAGTGTTGGAAGCAAGGGTCGGAGGTGTCGGATGGAAGTATCGGAAGGAAGTAAGGAAGTGTCAGAAGGAAGTGTCGGAAGAAATGTCGGAAGGAAGCAAGTGTCGGAAGGAAGTGTCGGAAGGAAGTGTCGGAAGGAAGTGTCGGAAGGAAGGAAGGAAGTGTCGGAAGGAAGGAAGGAAGGAAGGAAGGAAGGAAGGAAGGAAGGAAGGAAGGAAGGAAGGAAGGAAGGAAGGAAGGGAGTGACAGAAGGAATTGTCGGCAGGAAGGAAGGAAGGAAGTGTCGGAAGGAACGAAGTGTCGGAAGGAAGTTTAAGAAGGAAGGAAGTGTCGGAAGGAAGTGTCGCAAGGAATTGTCGGAAGGAAGTGTCGGAAGGAAGTGTCGGAAGGAAGTGTCGGAAGGAAGGAAGGAAGTGTCGGAAGGAAGGAAGGAAGGAAGTGTCGGAAGGAAGGAAGGAAGGAAGGAAGGAAGGAAGGAAGGAAGGAAGGAAGGAAGGGTCAGAAGGAAAGAAGGAAGTGTCGGAAAGAAGTGTCGGAAGGAACTGTTGGAAAGAAATGTCGCATGAAGTGTCGGAAGGAAGGAAGGAAGGAAGGAAGTGTCGGAAGGAAGTGTCGGAAGGAAGTGTCGGAAGGAGGGAAGGAAGGAAGGAAGGAAGGAAGGAAGGAAGGAAGGAAGGAAGGGAGGAAGGAAGGAAGGAAGGAAGGAAGGAAGGAAGGAAGGAAGGAAGGAAGGAAGGAAGGAAGGAAGTGTCGGAAGGAAGGAAGGAAGAGTCAGGTGGAAGGAAGGAAGTGTCGGAAAGAAATGTCGGAAGGAACTGTCGGAAAGAAGTGACGAAAGGAAGTGTCGGAAGGAAGGAAGGAAGTGTCGGAAGGAAGGAAGGAAGGAAGGAAGGAAGGAAGGAAGGAAGGAAAGAAGGAAGTGTCAGGAGGAAAGAAGGAAGTGTCGGAAGGAAGTGTCGGAAGGAACTGTCAGAAGGAAGTGTAGAAAGGGCAGTGTTGGAAGGAAGTGTCGGAAGTGTCGGAAGTGTTGGAAGTGTCGGAAGTGTCAGAAGGAAGTGTCGGAAGAAATGTCGGAAGGAAGCAAGTGTCGGAAGGAAGTGTCGGAAGGAAGTGTCGGAAGGAAGTGTCGGAAGGAAGGAAGGAAGTGTCGGAAGGAAGTGTCGGAAGGGAGGAAGGGAGGAAGGAAGGAAGGAAGGAAGGAAGGAAGGAAGGAAGGAAGGGAGTGACAGAAGGAATTGTCGGCAGGAAGGAAGGAAGGAAGTGTCGGAAGGAACGAAGTGTCGGAAGGAAGTTTAAGAAGGAAGGAAGTGTCGGAAGGAAGTGTCGCAACGAATTGTCGGAAGGAAGTGTCGGAAGGAAGTGTCGAAAGGAAGTGTCGGAAGGAAGGAAGGAAGTGTCGGAAGGAAGGAAGGAAGGAAGGGAAGTGTCGGAAGGAAGGAAGGAAGGAAGGAAGGAAGGAAGGAAGGACGGAAGGAAGGAAGGAAGTGTCAGGGGGAAGGAAGGAAGTGTCGGAAAGAAGTGTCGGAAGAAAGTGTCGGAAGGAAGTGTCGGAAGGAAGGAAGGAAGGAAGGAAGGGTCAGGAGGAAAGAAGGAAGTGTCGGAAAGAAGTGTCGGAAGGAACTGTTGGAAAGAAATGTCGCATGGAAGTGTCGGAAGGAAGGAAGGAAGGAAGGAAGGAAGGAAGGAAGGAAGGAAGGAAGGAAGGAAGGAAGGAAGGAAGTGTCGGAAGGAAGTGTCGGAAGGAAGTGTCGGAAGGAGGGAAGGAAGGAAGGAAGGAAGGAAGGAAGGAAGGAAGGAAGGGAGGAAGGAAGGAAGGAAGGAAGGAAGGAAGGAAGGAAGGAAGGAAGGAAGGAAGGAAGGAAGGAAGGGTCAGGTGGAAGGAAGGAAGTGTCGGAAAGAAATGTCGGAAGGAACTGTCGGAAAGAAGTTACGAAAGGAAGTGTCGGATGGAAGGAAGGAAGTATCGGAAGTGTCGGAAGGAAGGAAGGAAGGAAGGAAGGAAGGAAGGAAAGAAGGAAGTGTCAGGAGGAAAGATGGAAGTGTCGGAAAGAAGTGTCGGAAGGAACTGTCCGAAAGAAGTGTCGAAAGGGCAGTGTTGGAAGGAAGTGTCTGGAGTATCGGAAGTGTTGGAAGTGTCGGAAGTGTCAGAAGGAAGGAAGGAAGGAAGGAAGGAAGGAAGGAAGGAAGGAAGGAAGGAAGGAAGGAAGGAAGGAAGTGTCTGAAAGATGGAAGTGTCGGAAGGAAGGAAGTGTCGGAAGGAAGGGTCGGAAGGAAGTGTCGGAAGGAAGTGTCAAAGGAAGGAAGGAAGGAAGGAAGGAAGGAAGGAAAGAAGTGTCAGAAGGAAGAGTCGGAAGTGTTGGAAGCAAGGGTCGGAGGTGTCGGATGGAAGTATCGGAAGGAAGTAAGGAAGTGTCAGAAGGAAGTGTCGGAAGAAATGTCGGAAGGAAGCAAGTGTCGGAAGGAAGTGTCGGAAGGAAGTGTCGGAAGGAAGGAAGGAAGTGTCGGAAGGAAGTGTCGGAAGGGAGGAAGGAAGGAAGGAAGGAAGGGAGGAAGGAAGGAAGGAAGGAAGGAAGGAAGGAAGGAAGGAAGGAAGGAAGGAAGGAAGGAAGGAAGGAAGTGTCGGAAGGAAGTGTCGGAAGGAAGGAAGGAAGGAAGGAAGGAAGGAAGGAAGGAAGGAAGGAAGGAAGGAAGGAAGGAAGGAAGGAAGGGGAGTGACAGAAGGAATTGTCGGCAGGAAGGAAGGAAGGAAGTGTCGGAAGGAACGAAGTGTCGGAAGGAAGTTTAAGAAGGAAGGAAGTGTCGGAAGGAAGAGTCGCAAGGAATTGTCGGAAGGAAGTGTCGGAAGGAAGTGTCGGAAGGAAGTGTCGGAAGGAAGGAACGAAAGAAGTGTGAGAAGGAACTGTCGGAAGTGTGGGAAGCAAGTGTCGGAAGTGTCGGAAGGAAGTGTCGGATGGAAGTTTCGTAAGGAAGGACGGAAGGAAGTGTCGGAAAGAAGGAAGGAAAGAAGGAAGTAGGGAAGGAAGGAAGGAAGGAAGTGTCGGAAGGAAGGAAGGAAGGAAGGAAGGAAGGAAGGGAAGGAAGGGTCAGGAGGAAGGAAGGAAGTGTCGGAAAGAAATGTCGGAAAGAACTGTCGAAAGAAATGACGAAAGGAAGTGTCGGAATGAAGGAAGGAAGTGTCGGAAGGAAGGAAGGAAGGAAGGAAGGAAGGAAGCAAGGAAGGAAAGAAGGAAGTGTCAGGAGGAAAGAAGGAAGTGTCGGAAAGAAGTGTCGGAAGGAACTGTCGGGAAAGAAATGTCGAAGGGAAGTGTCGGAAGGAAGGAAGGAAGTGTCGGAAGGACGTTTCGGAAGGAAGTGTCGGAAGGAGGAATGGAAGGAAGGAAGGAAGGAAGGAAGTGTCGGAAGGAAGGAAGGAAGTGTCGGAAGGAAGTGTCGGAAGGGAGGAAGGAAGGAAGGAAGGAAGGAAGGAAGGAAGGAAGGAAGGAAGGAAGGAAGGAAGGAAGGAAGGAAGGAAGGAAGGAAGGAAGGGAGTGACAGAAGGAATTGTCGGCAGGAAGGAAGGAAGGAAGTGTCGGAAGGAACGAAGTGTCGGAAGGAAGTTTAAGAAGGAAGGAAGTGTCGGAAGGAAGTGTCGCAAGGAATTGTCGGAAGGAAGTGTCGGAAGGAAGTGTCGGAAGGAAGTGTCGGAGGAAGGAAGGAAGTGTCGGAAGGAAGGAAGGAAGGAAGGAAGGAAGTGTCGGAAGGAAGGAAGTGTCGGAAGGGAAGGAAGTGTCGGAAGGAAGGAAGGAAGGAAGGAAGGAAGGAAGGAAGGAAGGAAGGAAGGAAGGAAGGAAGGAAGGAAGTGTCAGGGGGAAGGAAGGAAGTGTCGGAAAGAAGTGTCGGAAGAAAGTGTCGGAAGGAAGTGTCGGAAGGAAGGAAGGAAGGAAGGAAGGAAGGAAGGAAGGGTCAGGAGGAAAGAAGGAAGTGTCGGAAAGAAGTGTCGGAAGGAACTGTCGGAAAGAAATGTCGCATGGAAGTGTCGGAAGGAAGGAAGGAAGGAAGGAAGGAAGGAAGTGTCGGAAGGAAGTGTCGGAAGGAAGTGTCGGAAGGAGGGAAGGAAGGAAGGAAGGAAGGAAGGAAGGAAGGAAGGAAGGAAGGAAGGAAGGAAGGAAGGAAGGAGG
The DNA here is from genome assembly GCF_027887145.1 of Ammospiza caudacuta. NCBI lineage: Eukaryota > Metazoa > Chordata > Aves > Passeriformes > Passerellidae > Ammospiza > Ammospiza caudacuta. The sequence goes on along the minus strand of NW_026683077.1, from coordinate 33,829 downwards.
AAGGAAGGAAGGAAGGAAGGAAGGAAGGAAGGAAGAGTCAGGTGGAAGGAAGGAAGTGTCGGAAAGAAATGTCGGAAGGAACTGTCGGAAAGAGGTGACGAAAGGAAGTGTCGGATGGAAGGAAGGAAGTGTCGGAAGTGTCTGAAGGGACGGAAGGAAGGAAGGAAGGAAAGAAGGAAGTGTCAGGAGGAAAGAAGGAAGTGTCGGAAAGAACTGTCGGAAGGAACTGTCAGAAAGAAGTGTCGAAAGGCAGTGTTGGAAGGAAGTGTCTGAAGTATCGGAAGTGTTGGAAGTGTCGGAAGTGTCAGAAGGAAGGAAGGAAGGAAGGAAGGAAGGAAGGAAGGAAGGAAGGAAGGAAGGAAGGAAGGAAGGAAGGAAGGAAGTGTCTGAAAGATGGAAGTGTCGGAAGGAAGGAAGTGTCTGAAGGAAGGGTCGGAAGGAAGTGTCGGAAGGAAGTGTCAAAGGAAGGAAGGAAGGAAGGAAGGAAGGAAAGAAGTGTCAGAAGGAAGAGTCGGAAGTGTTGGAAGCAAGGGTCGGAGGTGTCGGATGGAAGTATCGGAAGGAAGTAAGGAAGTGTCAGAAGGAAGTGTCGGAAGAAATGTCGGAAGGAAGCAAGTGTCAGAAGGAAGTGTCGGAAGGAAGTGTCGGAAGGAAGTGTCGGAAGGAAGGAAGGAAGTGTTGGAAGGAAGTGTCGGAAGGGAGGAAGGAAGGAAGGAAGGAAAGAAGGAAGGAAGGAAGGAAGGAAGGAAGGAAGGAAGGAAGGAAGGAAGGAAGGGAGTGACAGAAGGAATTGTCGGCAGGAAGGAAGGAAGGAAGTGTCGGAAGGAACGAAGTGTCGGAAGGAAGTTTAAGAAGGATGTAAGTGTCGGAAGGAAATGTCGCAAGGAATTGTCGGAAGGAAGTGTCGGAAGGAAGTGTCGGAAGGAAGTGTCGGAAGGAAGGAACGAAAGAAGTGTGAGAAGGAACTGTCGGAAGTGTGGAAGCAAGTGTCGGAAGTGTCGGAAGGAAGTGTCGGATGGAAGTTTCGTAAGGAAGGACAGAAGGAAGTGTCGGAAAGAAGGAAGGAAAGAAGGAAGTAGGGAAGGAAGGAAGGAAGTGTCGGAAGGAAGGAAGTGTCGGAAGGAAGGAAGGAAGGAAGGAAGGAAGGAAGGAAGGAAGGAAGAGTCAGGAGGAAGGAAGGAAGTGTCGGAAAGAAATGTCGGAAAGAACTGTCGGAAAGAAATGACAAAAGGAAGTGTCGGAATGAAGGAAGGAAGTGTCGGAAGGAAGTGTCGGAAGGAAGGAAGGAAGGAAGGAAGCAAGGAAGGAAGCAAGGATGGAAAGAAGGAAGTGTCAGGAGGAAAGAAGGAAGTGTCGGAAAGAAGTGTCGGAAGGAACTGTCGGAAAGAAATGTCGAAAGGAAGTGTCGGAAGGAAGGAAGGAAGTGTCGGAAGGAAGTTTCGGAAGGAAGTGTCGGAAGGAGGGATGGAAGGAAGGAAGGAAGGAAGGAAGGAAGGAAGGAAGGAAGGAAGGAAGGAAGGAAGTGTCGGAAGAAAGTGTCGGAAGGAAGTGTCGGAAGGAAGTGTCGGAAGGAAGTGTCGGAAGAAGGAAGGAAGGAAGGAAGGAAGGAAGGAAGGAAGGAAGGAAGGAAGGAAGGAAGGAAGGAAGGAAGTGTCGGAAGGAAGGAAGGAAGGAAGGAAGGAAGGAAGGAAGGAAGGAAGGAAGGAAGGAAGGAAGGAAGGAAGGAAGTGTCAGGGGGAAGGAAGGAAGTGTCGGAAAGAAGTGTCGGAAGAAAGTGTCAGAAGGAAGTGTCGGAAGGAAGGAAGTGTCGGAAGGAAGGAAGGAAGGAAGGAAGGAAGGAAGGAAGGGTCAGGAGGAAAGAAGGAAGTGTCGGAAAGAAGTGTCGGAAGAAACTGTCGGAAAGAAATGTCGCAAGGAAGTGTCGGAAGGAAGGAAGGAAGGAAGGAAGGAAGGAAGGAAGGAAGGAAGTGTCGGAAGGAAGTGTCGGAAGGAGGGAAGGAAGGAAGGAAGGAAGGAAGGAAGGAAGGAAGGAAGGAAGGAAGGAAGGAAGGAAGGAAGGAAGGAAAAAAGGAAGGAAGGAAGGAAGGGTCAGGTGGAAGGAAGGAAGTGTCGGAAAGAAATGTCGGAAGGAACTGTCGGAAAGAAGTGACGAAAGGAAGTGTCGGAAGGAAGGAAGGAAGTGTCGGAAGGAAGGAAGGAAGGAAGGAAGGAAGGAAGGAAGGAAGGAAATAAGGAAGTGTCAGGAGGAGAGAAGGAAGTGTCGGAAGGAAGTGTCGGAAGGAACTGTCAGAAGGAAGTGTAGAAAGGCAGTGTTGGAAGGAAGTGTCGGAAGTGTCGGAAGTGTTGGAAGTGTCGGAAGTGTCAGAAGGAAGGAAGGAAGGAAGGAAGGAAGGAAGGAAGGAAGGAAGGAAGGAAGTGTCTGAAAGATGGAAGTGTCGGAAGGAAGGAAGTGTCGGAAGGAAGGGTCGGAAGAAAGTGTCGGAAGGAAGTGTCGGAAGGAAGGAAGGAAGGAAGGAAGGAAGGAAGGGTCAGGAGGAAAGAAGGAAGTGTCGGAAAGAAGTGTCGGAAGGAACTGTCGGAAAGAAATGTCGCATGGAAGTGTCGGAAGGAAGGAAGGAAGGAAGGAAGTGTCGGAAGGAAGTGTCGGAAGGAAGTGTCGGAAGGAGGGAAGGAAGGAAGGAAGGAAGGAAGGAAGGAAGGAAGGAAGGAAGGAAGGAAGGAAGGAAGGAAGGAAGGAAGGAAGGAAGGAAGGAAGAGTCAGGTGGAAGGAAGGAAGTGTCGGAAAGAAATGTCGGAAGGAACTGTCGGAAAGAAGTGACGAAAGGAAGTGTCGGATGGAAGGAAGGAAGTGTCGGAAGTGTCGGAAGTGTCGGAAGTGTCGGAAGGAAGGAAGGAAGGAAGGAAGGAAAGAAGGAAGTGTCAGGAGGAAAGAAGGAAGTGTCGGAAAGAAGTGTCGGAAGGAACTGTCAGAAAGAAGTGTCGAAAGGCAGTGTTGGAAGGAAGTGTCTGAAGTATCGGAAGTGTTGGAAGTGTCGGAAGTGTCAGAAGGAAGGAAGGAAGGAAGGAAGGAAGGAAGGAAGGAAGGAAGGAAGGAAGTGTCGGAAGGAAGGAAGGAAGTGTCTGAAAGATGGAAGTGTCGGAAGGAAGGAAGTGTCGGAAGGAATGGTCGGAAGGAAGTGTCGGAAGGAAGTGTCAAAGGAAGGAAGGAAGGAAGGAAGGAAGGAAGGAAGGAAGGAAAGAAGTGTCAGAAGGAAGAGTCGGAAGTGTTGAAGCAAGGGTCGGAGGTGTCGGATGGAAGTATCGGAAGGAAGTAAGGAAGTGTCAGAAGGAAGTGTCGGAAGAAATGTCGGAAGGAAGCAAGTGTCGGAAGGAAGTGTCGGAAGGAAGTGTCGGAAGGAAGTGTCGGAAGGAAGGAAGGAAGGAAGTGTCGGAAGGAAGTGTCGGAAGGGAGGAAGGAAGGAAGGAAGGAAGGAAGGAAGGAAGGAAGGAAGGAAGGAAGGAAGGAAGGAAGGGAGTGACAGAAGGAATTGTCGGCAGGAAGGAAGGAAGGAAGTGTCGGAAGGAACGAAGTGTCGGAAGGAAGTTTAAGAAGGAAGGAAGTGTCGGAAGGAAGTGTCGCAAGGAATTGTCGGAAGGAAGTGTCGGAAGGAAGTGTCGGAAGGAAGTGTCGGAAGGAAGGAAGGAAGTGTCGGAAGGAAGTGTCGGAAGGAAGTGTCGGAAGGAAGGAGGGAAGGAAGGAAGGAAGGAAGGAAGCAAGGAAGGAAAGAAGGAAGTGTCAGGAGGAAAGAAGGAAGTGTCGGAAAGAAGTGTCGGAAGGAACTGTCGGAAAGAAATGTCGAAAGGAAGTGTCGGAAGGAAGGAAGGAAGCGTCGGAAGGAAGTTTCGGAAGGAAGTGTCGGAAGGAGGGATGGAAGGAAGGAAGGAAGGAAGGAAGGAAGGAAGGGAAGGAAGGAAGGAAGGAAGGAAGGAAGGAAGGAAGGAAGGAAGGAAGTGTCGGAAGAAAGTGTCGGAAGGAAGTGTCGGAAGGAAGTGTCGGAAGGAAGGAAGGAAGGAAGGAAGTGTCGGAAGGAAGGAAGGAAGTGTCGAAGGAAGGAAGGAAGGAAGGAAGGAAGGAAGGAAGGAAGGAAGGAAGGAAGTGTCAGGGGGAAGGAAGGAAGTGTCGGAAAGAAGTGTCGGAAGAAAGTGTCAGAAGGAAGTGTCGGAAGGAAGGAAGTGTCGGAAGGAAGGAAGGAAGGAAGGAAGGAAGGAAGGAAGGAAGGAAGGGAGGGTCAGGAGGAAAGAAGGAAGTGTCGGAAAGAAGTGTCGGAAGGAACTGTCGGAAAGAAATGTCGCAAGGAAGTGTCGGAAGGAAGGAAGGAAGGAAGGAAGGAAGGAAGGAAGGAAGGAAGGAAGTGTCGGAAGGGAAGTGTCGGAAGGAATTATCGGAAGGAGGGAAGGAAGGAAGGAAGGAAGGAAGGAAGGAAGGAAGGAAGGAAGGAAGGAAGGAAGGAAGGAAGGAAGGAAGGAAGGAAGTGTCAGGGGGAAGGAAGGAAGTGTCGGAAAGAAGTGTCGGAAGGAACTGTCAGAAGGAAGTGTCGAAAGGCAGTGCTGGAAGGAAGTGTCGGAAGTGTCGGAAGTGTCGGATGTGTCGGAAGGAAGGAAGGAAGGAAGGAAGGAAGGAAGGAAGGAAGGAAGTGTCGGAAGGAAGGAAGGAAGTGTCTGAAAGATGGAAGTGTCGGAAGGAAGGAAGGAAGTGTCGGAAGGAAGTGTCGGAAGGAAGTGTCGAAGGAAGGAAGGAAGGAAGGAACGGAGGAAGGAAGGAAGGAAGGAAGGAAGAAGGAAGGAAGGAAGGAAGGAAGGAAGGTAGGAAGGAAGGAAGGAAGGAAGGAAGGAAGGAAGGAAGGAAGTGTCAGGGGGAAGGAAGGAAGTGTCGGAAAGAAGTGTCGGAAGGAACTGTCAGAAAGAAGTGTCGAAAGGCAGTGTTGGAAGGAAGTTTCGGAAGTGTCGGAAGTGTCGGAAGTGTCGGAAGTGTCGGAAGTGTCGGAAGGAAGGAAGGAAGGAAGGAAGGAAGGAAGGAAGGAAGGAGGGAAGGAAGTGTCTGAAAGATGGAAGTGTCGGAAGGAAGGAAGTGTCGGAAGGAAGTGTCTGAAGGAAGTGTCGGAAGGAAGTGTGGAAGGAATGAAGGAAGGAAGGAAGGAAGGAAGGAAGGAAGGAAGGAAGCAAGGAAGGAAGGAAAGAAGTGTCAGAAGGAAGAGTCGGAAGTGTTGGAAGCAAGGGTCGGAGGTGTCGGATGGAAGTATCGGAAGGAAGTAAGGAAGTGTCAGAAGGAAGTGTCGGAAGAAATGTCGGAAGGAAGCAAGTGTCGGAAGGAAGTGTCGGAAGGAAGTGTCAGAAGGAAGGAAGGAAGGAAGGAAGGAAGGAAGGAAGGAAGGAAGGAAGGAAGGAAGGGAGTGACAGAAGGAATTGTCGGCAGGAAGGAAGGAAGGAAGTGTCGGAAGGAACGAAGTGTCGGAAGGAAGTTTAAGAAGGAAGGAAGTGTCGGAAGGAAGTGTCGGTAGGAATTGTCGGAAGGAAGTGTCGGAAGGAAGTGTCGGAAGGAAGGAACGAAAGAAGTGTGAGAAGGAACTGTCGGAAGTGTGGGAAGCAAGGGTCGGAAGTGTCGGAAGGAAGTGTCGGATGGAAGTTTCGTAAGGAAGGACGGAAGGAAGTGTCGGAAAGAAGGAAGGAAAGAAGGAAGGAGGCAAGGAAGGAAGGAAGGATGGAAGGAAGGGAGGAAGGAAGGAAGGAAGGAAGGACGGAAGGAAGGAAGGAAGGAAGGAAGGAAGGAAGGAAGGAAGGAAGGAAGGGAGGGAGTGTCAGAAGGAAGTGTCGGAAATGTTGGAAACAAGTGTCGGAGGTGCCGGAAGGAAGTGTCGGAAGGAAGTAAGGAAGTGTCAGCAGGAAGTGTCGGAAGGAAGTGTCGGAAGAAAGTGTCGCAAGGAAGTGTCGGAAGGAAGGAGGGAAGGAGGGAAGGAGGGAAGGAGGGACATAAGGAAGGAAGGAAGGAAGGAAGGAAGGAAGGAAGGAAGGAAGGAAGGAAGGAAGGAAGGAAGGAAGGAAGGAAGAGGAAAGAAGGAAGGAAAGAAGGAAGTGTCAGGAGGAAAGAAGGAAGTGTCGGAAAGAAGTGTCGGAAGGAACTCTCAGAAAGAAATGTCGAAAGGAAGTGTCGGAAGGAAGGAAGGAAGGAAGTGTCGGAAGGATGTGTCGGAAGGAAGTGTCGGAAGGAGGGAAGGAAGGAAGGAAGGAAGGAAGGAAGGAAGGAAGGAAGGAAGGAAGGGTCGGAAGGAAGTGTCGGAAGGCAGTGTCGGAAGGAAGTGTCGGAAGGAAGGAAGGAAGGAAGGAAGGAAGGAAGGAAGGAAGGGTCAGGGGGAAGGAAGGAAGTGTCGGAAATTAGTGTCGGAAGGAACTGTCAGAAGGAAGTGTCGAAAGGCAGTGTTGGAAGGAAGTGTCGGAAGTGTCGGAAGTGTCGGAAGTGTCGGAAGTGTCAGAAGGAAGGAAGGAAGGAAGTGTCGGAAGGAAGGAAAGAAGGAAGGAAGGAAGGAAGGAAGGAAGGAAGGAAGGAAGGAAGGAAGGAAGGAAGGAAGGAAGGAAGGACGTGTCTGAAAGATGGAAGTGTCGGAAGGAAGGAAGTGTCGGAAGGAAGTGTCGGAAGGAAGTGTGGAAGGAAGGAAGGAAGGAAGTGTGGAAGAGTGGAAGTGTGGAAGTGTGGAAGTGTGGAAGTGTGGAAGGAAGGAAGGGAGGAAGGAAGGAAGGAAGGAAGGAAGGAAGGAAGGAAGGAATGAAGGAAGGAAGGAAGGAAGGAAGGAAGGAAGGAAGGAAGGAAGGAAAGAAGTGTCAGAAGGAAGAGTCGGAAGTGTGGAAGCAAGGGTCGGAGGTGTCGGATGGAAGTATCGGAAGGAAGTAAGGAAGTGTCAGAAGGAAGTGTCGGAAGAAATGTCGGAAGGAAGCAATTGTCGGAAGGAAGTGTCGGAAGGAAGTGTCGGAAGGAAGTGTCGGAAGGAAGTGTCGGAAGGAAGGAAGGAAGGAAGGAAGGAAGGAAGGAAGGAAGGAAGGAAGGAAGGAAGGAAGGGAGTGACAGAAGGAATTGTCGGCAGGAAGGAAGGAAGGAAGTGTCGGAAGGGACGAAGTGTCGGAAGGAAGTTTAAGAAGGAAGGAAGTGTCGGAAGGAAGTGTCGGAAGGAATTGTCGGAAGGAAGTGTCGGAAGGAGAAGTGTCGGAAGGAAGGAACGAAAGAAGTGTGAGAAGGAACTGTCGGAAGAGTGGGAAGCAAGTGTCGGAAGTCTCGGAAGGAAGTGTCGGATGGAAGTTTCGTAAGGAGGGACGGAAGGAAGTGTCGGAAAGAAGGAAGGAAAGAAGGAAGGAGGGAAGGAAGGAAGGAAGGAAGGAAGGAAGGAAGGAAGGAAGGGAGGAAGGGAGGAAGGGAGGAAGGAAGGAAGGAGGAAGGATGGAAGGAAGGAAGGAAGGAAGGAAGGAAGGAAGGAAGGAAGGAAGGAAGGAAGGAAGGAAGGAAGTGTCGGAAGGAAGGAAGGAAGGAAGGAAGGAAGGAAGGAAGTGTCAGGGGGAAGGAAGGAAGTGTCGGAAAAAGTGTCGGAAGGCACTGTCAGAAGGAAGTGTCGAACGGCAGTGTTGGAAGGAAGTGTCGGAAGTGTCGGAAGTGTCGGAAGTGTCAGAAGTGTCGGAAGTGTCGGAAGTGTCGGAAGGAAGGAAGGAAGGAAGGAAGGAAGTGTCTGAAGATGGAAGTGTCGGAAGGAAGGAAGGAAGTGTCGGAAGGAAGAGTCGGAAGGAAGTGTCGGAAGGAAGTGTCGAAGGAAGGAAGGAAGGAAGGAAGGAAGGAAGGAAGGAAGGATGGAAGGAAGGAAGGATGGAAGGAAGGAAGGAAGGAAGGAAGGAAGGAAGGAAGGAAGGAAGGAAGGAAGGAAGGAAGGAAGGAAAGAAGTGTCAGAAGGAAGAGACGGAAGTGTTGGAAGCAAGGGTCGGAGGTGTCGGATAGAAGTATCGGAAGGAAGTAAGGAAGTGTGAGAAGGAAGTGTCGGAAGAAATGTCGGAAGGAAGCAAGTGTCGGTAGGAAGTGTCGGAAGGAAGTGTCAAAAGGAAGGAAGGAAGGAAGGAAGTGTCGGAAGGAAGTGTCGGAAGGAAGTGTCGGAAGGAAGTGTCGGAAGGAAGTGTCGGAAGGAAGTGTCGGAAGGAAGTGTCGGAAGGAAGGAAGGAAGGAAGGAAGGAAGGAAGGAAGGAAGGAAGGAAGGAAGGAAGTGTAGGAAGGAAGGAAGGAAGGAAGGAAGGAAGGAAGGAAGGGAGTGACAGAAGGAATTGTCGGCAGGATAGAAGGAAGGAAGTGTCGGAAGGAACGAAGTGTCGGAAGGAAGTTTAAGAAGGAAGAAGTGTCGGAAGGAAGTGTCGGAAGGAATTGTCGGAAGGAAGTGTCGGAAGGAAGGAAGGAAGGAACGAAAGAAGTGTGAGAAGGAACTGTCGGAAGTGTGGGAAGCAAGTGTCGGAAGTGTCGGAAGGAAGTGTCGGATGGAAGTTTTGTAAGGAAGGACGGAAGGAAGTGTCGGAAGGAAGGAAGGAAAGAAGGAAGGAGGGAAGGAAGGAAGGAAGGAAGGAAGGAAGGAAGGAAGGAAGGAAGGAAGGAAGGAAGGAAGGAAGGAAAGAAGGAAGGAAGTGTCAGAAGGAAGTGTCGGAAATATTGGAAACAATTGTCGGAGGTGCCGGAAGGAAGTGTCGGAAGGAAGTAAGGAAGTGTCAGAACAAAGTGTCGGAAGGAAGTGTCGGAAGAAAGTGTCGCACGGAAGTGTGGGATGGAATGAAGGAAGGAGGGAAGGAGGGAAGGAGGGAAGGAGGGAAGGTGGGAAGGAGGGAAGGAGGGATGGAAGGAAGGAAGGAAGGAAGGAAGGAAGGAAGGAAGGAAGGAAGGAAGGAAGGAAGGAAGGAAGGAAGGAAGGAAGTGTCGGAAGGAAGTGTCGGAAGGAAGGAAGTGTCGGAAGGAAGGAAGTGTCGGAAGGAAGGAAGGAAGTGTCGGAAGGAAGGAAGGAAGGAAGGAAGGAAGGAAGGAAGGAAGGAAGGAAGGGAGGGAGGGAGGGAGGAAGGAAGGAAGGAAGGAAGGAAGGAAGGAAGGAAGGAAGGAAGGAAGGAAGGAAGGAAGGAAGGAAGGAAGGAAGGAAGGAAGGAAGGAAGGAAGGAAGTGTCAGAAGGAAGTGTCGGAAATGTTGGAAACAATTGCCGGAGGTGCCGGAAGGAAGTGTCGGAAGGAAGTAAGGAAGTGTCAGAACAAAGTGTCGTAAAGAAAGTGTCGGAAGAAAGTGTCGCATGGAAGTGTGGGAAGGAAGGAGGGAAGGAGGGAAGGAGGAAGGAGGGAAGGAGGGAAGGTGGGAAGGAAGGAAGGAAGGAAGGAAGGAAGGAAGGAAGGAAGGAAGGAAGGAAGGAAGGAAGGAAGGAAGGAAGGAAGGAAGGAAGGAAGGAAGGAAGGAAGGAAGGAAAAAAGGAAGGAAGGAAGGAAGGAAGGAAAGAAGGAAGGAAGGAAAGAAGGAAGTGTCAGGAGGAAAGAAGGAAGTGTCGGAAAGAAGTGTCGGAAGGAAGTGTCTGAAAGAAATGTCGAAAGGAAGTGTCGGAAGGAAGGAAGGAAGGAAGTGTCGAAGGAGTGTCGGAAGGAAGTGTCGAGAGGAAGGAAGGTAAGGAAGGAAGGAAGGAAGGAAGGAAAGGAATAGGAAAGGGCGGAAGGAGGGAGGCCGGAAGGAAAGGAAGGAGGAAGGAGAGGAGGAAGCAAGGAAGGGTCAGGGGAAGGAAGGAAGTCGGAAGTGTCGGAAGGCTGTCAGAAGGACAGTGTCTAAAGGCAGTGTTGGAAGGAAGTGTCGGAAGTGTCGGAAGTGTCGGAAGTGTCGGAAGTGTCAGAAGGAAGGAAGGAAGGAAGGAAGGAAGGAAGGAAGGAAGGAAGGAAGGAAGGAAGGAAGGAAGGAAGGAAGGAAGTGTCGGAAGAATGTGTCCGAAGGAAGTGTCGGAAGGAAGGAAGGAAGGAAGGAAGGAAGGAAGGAAGGAAGGAAGGAAGGAAGGGAGGAAGGAAGGAAGGAAGGAAGGAAGGAAGGAAGGAAGGAAGGAAGGAAGGAAGGAAGGAGGAGGGAGGGAGGAAGGAAGGAAGGAAGGAAGGAAGGAAGGAAGGAAGGAAGGAAGGAAGGAAGGAAGGAAGGAAGGAAGGAAGGAAGGAAGGAAGGAAGGAAGGAAGGAACTGTCAGAAGGAAGTGTCGGAAATGTTGGAAACAATTGTCGGAGGTGCCGGAAGGAAGTGTCGGAAGGAAGTAAGGAAGTGTCAGAACAAAGTGTCGGAAGGAAGGAAGGAAGAAAGTGTCGCACGGAAGTGTGGGAAGGAAGGAAGGAAGGAGGGAAGGAGGGAAGGAGGGAAGGAGGGAAAGTGGGAAGGAGGGAGGAGGGAAGGAAGGAAGGAAGGAAGTGTCGGAAGAAAGTGTCGGAGGAAGTGTCGGACGGAAGTGTCGGAAGGAAGTGTCGGAAGGAAGGAAGAAGGAAGGAAGGAAGGAAGGAAGGAAGGAAGGAAGGAAGGAAGGAAGGAAGGAAGGAAGGAAGGAAGTGTCGGAAGGAAGTGTCGGAAGGAAGGAAGTGTCGAAGGAAGGAAGTGTCGGAAGGAAGGAAGTGTCGGAAGGAAGGAAGTGTCGGAAGGAAGTGTCGGAAGGAAGTGTCGGAAGGAAGTGTCGGAAGGAAGTGTCGGAAGGAAGTGTCGGAAGGAAGTGTCGGAAGGAAGTGTCGGAAGGAAGGAAGGAAGGAAGGGAGGGAGGGGAGGGAGGGAGGGACGGAGGGAGGGAGGGAGGGAGGGAGGAAGGAAGGAAGGATGGAAGGAAGGAAGGAAGGAAGGAAGGAAGGAAGGAAGGAAGGAAGGAAGGAAGGAAGGAAGGAAGGAAGGAAGGAAGGAAAGAAGGAAGGAAGGGTCAGGGGAAGGAAGGAAGTGTCGGAAATTAGTGTCGGAAGGAACTGTCAGAAGGAAGTGTCGAAAGGCAGTGTTGGAAGGAAGTGTCGGAAGTGTCGGAAGTGTCGGAAGTGTCGGAAGTGTCAGAAGGAAGGAAGGAAGGAAGTGTCGGAAGGAAGGAAAGAAGGAAGGAAGGAAGGAAGGAAGGAAGGAAGGAAGGAAGGAAGGAAGGAAGGAAGGAAGGAAGGAAGGAAGGAAGGAAGGAAGGAAGGAAGGAAGGAAGGAAGGAAGTGTCCTGAAAGATGGAAGTGTCGGAAGGAAGGAAGTGTCGGAAGGAAGTGTCGGAAGGAAGTGTGGAAGGAAGGAAGGAAGGAAGTGTGGAAGAGTGGAAGTGTGGAAGTGTGGAAGTGTGGAAGGAAGGAAGGGAGGAAGGAAGGAAGGAAGGAAGGAAGGAAGGAAGGAAGGAAGGAAGGAAGGAAGGAAGGAAGGAAGGAAGGAAGGAAGGAAAGAAGTGTCAGAAGGAAGAGTCGGAAGTGTTGGAAGCAAGGGTCGGAGTGTCGGATGGAAGTATCGGAAGGAAGTAAGGAAGTGTCAGAAGGAAGTGTCGGAAGAAATGTCGGAAGGAAGCAATTGTCGGAAGGAAGTGTCGGAAGGAAGTGTCGGAAGGAAGTGTCGGAAGGAAGGAAGGAAGGAAGGAAGGAAGGAAGGAAGGAAGGAAGGAAGGAAGGAAGGAAGGAAGGAAGGAAGGAAGGAAGGAAGGAGGGGGAGTGACAGAAGGAATTGTCGGCAGGAAGGAAGGAAGGAAGTGTCGGAAGGAACGAAGTGTCGGAAGGAAGTTTAAGAAGGAAGGAAGTGTCGGAAGGAAGTGTCGGAAGGAATTGTCGGAAGGAAGTGTCGGAAGGAAGTGTCGGAAGGAAGGAACGAAAGAAGTGTGAGAAGGAACTGTCGGAAGAGTGGGAAGCAAGTGTCGGAAGTCTCGGAAGGAAGTGTCGGATGGAAGTTTCGTAAGGAGGGACGGAAGGAAGTGTCGGAAAGAAGGAAGGAAAGAAGGAAGGAGGGAAGGAAGGAAGGAAGGAAGGAAGGAAGGAAGGAAGGAAGGAAGGGAGGAAGGGAGGAAGGGAGGAAGGAAGGAAGGAAGGAAGGATGGAAGGAAGGAAGGAAGGAAGGAAGGAAGGAAGGAAGGAAGGAAGGAAGGAAGGAAGGAAGGAAGGAAGGAAGGAAGGAAGGAAGGAAGGAAGGAAGGAAGGAAGTGTCAGGGGGAAGGAAGGAAGTGTCGGAAAAAGTGTCGGAAGGCACTGTCAGAAGGAAGTGTCGAACGGCAGTGTTGGAAGGAAGTGTCGGAAGTGTCGGAAGTGTCGGAAGTGTCGGAAGTGTCGGAAGTGTCGGAAGGAAGGAAGGAAGGAAGGAAGGAAGGAAGGAAGGAAGGAAGTGTCTGAAAGATGGAAGTGTCGGAAGGAAGGAAGGAAGTGTCGGAAGGAAGAGTCGGAAGGAAGTGTCGGAAGGAAGTGTCGAAGGAAGGAAGGAAGGAAGGATGGAAGGAAGGAAGGATGGAAGGAAGGAAGGAAGGAAGGAAGGAAGGAAGGAAGGAAGGAAGGAAGGAAGGAAGGAAGGAAGGAAGGAAGGAAGGAAGGAAAGAAGTGTCAGAAGGAAGAGACGGAAGTGTTGGAAGCAAGGGTCGGAGGTGTCGGATAGAAGTATCGGAAGGAAGTAAGGAAGTGTGAGAAGGAAGTGTCGGAAGAAATGTCGGAAGGAAGCAAGTGTCGGTAGGAAGTGTCGGAAGGAAGTGTCAAAAGGAAGGAAGGAAGGAAGGAAGTGTCGGAAGGAAGTGTCGGAAGGAAGTGTCGGAAGGAAGTGTCGGAAGGAAGTGTCGGAAGGAAGTGTCGGAAGGAAGTGTCGGAAGGAAGGAAGGAAGGAAGGAAGGAAGGAAGGAAGGAAGGAAGGAAGTGTAGGAAGGAAGGAAGGAAGGAAGGAAGGAAGGAAGGAAGGAAGGGAGTGACAGAAGGAATTGTCGGCAGGATAGAAGGAAGGAAGTGTCGGAAGGAACGAAGTGTCGGAAGGAAGTTTAAGAAGGAAGGAAGTGTCGGAAGGAAGTGTCGGAAGGAATTGTCGGAAGGAAGTGTCGGAAGGAAGGAAGGAAGGAAGGAAGGAAGGAAGGCAGGAAGGAAGGAAGGAAAGAAGTGTCAGAAGGAAGAGACGGAAGTGTTGGAAGCAAGGGTCGGAGGTGTCGGATAGAAGTATCGGAAGGAAGTAAGGAAGTGTGAGAAGGAAGTGTCGGAAGAAATGTCGGAAGGAAGCAAGTGTCGGTAGGAAGTGTCGGAAGGAAGTGTCAAAAGGAAGGAAGGAAGGAAGGAAGTGTCGGAAGGAAGTGTCGGAAGGAAGTGTCGGAAGGAAGTGTCGGAAGGAAGTGTCGGAAGGAAGTGTCGGAAGGAAGTGTCGGAAGGAAGGAAGGAAGGAAGGAAGGAAGGAAGGAAGGAAGGAAGGAAGGAAGGAAGGAAGTGTAGGAAGGAAGGAAGGAAGGAAGGAAGGAAGGAAGGAAGGGAGTGACAGAAGGAATTGTCGGCAGGATAGAAGGAAGGAAGTGTCGGAAGGAACGAAGTGTCGGAAGGAAGTTTAAGAAGGAAGGAAGTGTCGGAAGGAAGTGTCGGAAGGAATTGTCGGAAGGAAGTGTCGGAAGGAAGGAAGGAAGGAACGAAAGAAGTGTGAGAAGGAACTGTCGGAAGTGTGGGAAGCAAGTGTCGGAAGTGTCGGAAGGAAGTGTCGGATGGAAGTTTTGTAAGGAAGGACGGAAGGAAGTGTCGGAAGGAAGGAAGGAAAGAAGGAAGGAGGGAAGGAAGGAAGGAAGGAAGGAAGGAAGGAAGGAAGGAAGGAAGGAAGGAAGGAAGGAAGGAAGGAAGGAAGGAAAGAA
>NW_026683076.1:0-42178 GCF_027887145.1 Ammospiza caudacuta | reverse complement strand
CCCTAACCCTAACCGTAACACTGGTCATTTAAATCAGCCTGGGTTTAGGAATTATCCCAAGGGAAAAGCTGTGGAGACAGCCATGTTGTGGCACTTTTGCGCTCCCCTTGGGATGCCTTTCACAGCTGCAGTGTGCTTGGAGCACAGGGCTTCCTGGTTTAAAAAACCACAACTTTAGCCCAAACTGGAGGCTTCTAAATCAGCCTTCGTTTCGGGACGTCCCCAAGGAAAAAGCTGTGGAGGCAGGCATGTTGAGGCACTTCTGCGCTCTTCTTGGGTAGTCCTTCGCAGCTGCTGTGTTCTTGGAACTCAGGGCTTTCTGGTTAAAGAACACTAACCCTAGGCCTAACTCAAACCTTAAGCCTAGGAAGGAAAATCAGCCTATGATTCGGGATGGTCTCATGGAAATAGCAGTGGAGGCAGGCAAGTTGTGTCACTTTTGCGCTCCCCTTGGGATGCCTTTAACAGCTGCAGTGTGCCTGGAGCACAGGGCTTCCTGGTTTTAAAAGTCCTAGGCCTAAGCCTAACAGTAACCCTAGGAAGGTAAATCAGCCGGGTATTAGGGTTCTTCCTAAGGAAAAAGCTGTGAAAGCAGCCATGTTGTGGCACTTCTGCGCTCCCTTTGGGATGCCTTTGGCAGATGCAGTAAGCCTGGAACTCAGGGCTTCCTGGTTAAAAAAATCCTTGCCCTTGGCTGAGCCCTAACCCTAACCCTAGGCAGATAAATCAGCCTAGGTATAGGGATGGTGCCAAGGAAAAAGCTGTGAAAGCTGCCATGTTGTTGCACTTTTGTACTCCCCTTGGGATGCCTTTCACAGCTGCCGTGTGCCTGGAGCTCAGGGCTTCCTGGTTTAAAAAACAATGTCCCTAGCTGAGACTGGAGGCAGGTGATTCATCCTAGGCTTAGCAATGGTGCCAATGAAAACGTGTGGAGGCAGCCATTTTCTGGCACTTTTGTGCTCCCCTTGGATGCCTTTCGCAGCTGCCGTGTGCCTGGAGCTCAGAGCTTGCTGGTTTAAAAAGCTCTACACCTAGGCGTAACCCTAACCCTAACCGTAACACTGGTCATTTAAATCAGCCTGGGTTTAGGAATCATCCCAAGGGAAAAGCTGTGGAGACAGCCATGTTGTGGCACTTTTGCGCTCCCCTTGGGATGCCTTTCACAGCTTGCAGTGTGCTTGGAGCACAGGGCTTCCTGGTTTAAAAAACCACAACTTTAGCCCAAACTGGAGGCTTCTAAATCAGCCTTCGTTTCGGGACGTCCCCAAGGAAAAAGCTGTGGAGGCAGGCATGTTGAGGCACTTCTGCGCTCTTCTTGGGTAGTCCTTCGCAGCTGCTGTGTTCTTGGAACTCAGGGCTTTCTGGTTAAAAGAACACTAACCCTAGGCCTAACTCAAACCTTAAGCCTAGGAAGGAAAATCAGCCTATGATTCGGGATGGTCTCATGGAAATAGCAGTGGAGGCAGCCAAGTTGTGTCACTTTTGCGCTCCCCTTGGGATGCCTTTAACAGCTGCAGTGTGCCTGGAGCACAGGGCTTCCTGGTTTTAAAAGTCCTAGGCCTAAGCCTAACAGTAACCCTAGGAAGGTAAATCAGCCGGGTATTAGGGTTCTTCCTAAGGAAAAAGCTGTGAAAGCAGCCATGTTGTGGCACTTCTGCGCTCCCTTTGGGATGCCTTTGGCAGATGCAGTAAGCCTGGAACTCAGGGCTTCCTGGTTAAAAAAATCCTAGCCCTTGGCTGAGCCCTAACCCTAAGCCTAGGCAGATAAATCAGCCTAGGTATAGGGATGGTGCCAAGGAAAAAGCTGTGAAAGCTGCCATGTTGTTGCACTTTTGTACTCCCCTTGGGATGCCTTTCACAGCTGCCGTGTGCCTGGAGCTCAGGGCTTCCTGGTTTAAAAAACAATGTCCCTAGCTGAGACTGGAGGCAGGTGATTCAGCATAGGCTAAGCAATGGTGCCAATGAAAACGTGTGGAGGCAGCCATTTTCTGGCACTTTTGTGCTCCCCTTGGGATGCTTTTCGCAGCTGCCGTGTGCCTGGAGCTCAGAGCTTGCTGGTTTAAAAAGCTCTACACCTAGGCGTAACCCTAACCCTAACCGTAACACTGGTCATTTAAATCAGCCTGGGTTTAGGAATTATCCCAAGGGAAAAGCTGTGGAGACAGCCATGTTGTGGCACTTTTGCGCTCCCCTTGGGATGCCTTTCACAGCTGCAGTGTGCTTGGAGCACAGGGCTTCCTGGTTTAAAAAACCACAACTTTAGCCCAAACTGGAGGCTTCTAAATCAGCCTTCGTTTCGGGACGTCCCCAAGGAAAAAGCTGTGGAGGCAGGCATGTTGAGGCACTTCTGCGCTCTTCTTGGGTAGTCCTTCGCAGCTGCTGTGTTCTTGGAACTCAGGGCTTTCTGGTTAAAAGAACACTAACCCTAGGCCTAACTCAAACCTTAAGCCTAGGAAGGAAAATCAGCCTATGATTCGGGATGGTCTCATGGAAATAGCAGTGGAGGCAGCCAAGTTGTGTCACTTTTGCGCTCCCCTTGGGATGCCTTTAACAGCTGCAGTGTGCCTGGAGCACATGGCTTCCTGGTTTTAAAAGTCCTAGGCCTAAGCCTAACAGTAACCCTAGGAAGGTAAATCAGCCGGGTATTAGGGTTCTTCCTAAGGAAAAAGCTGTGAAAGCAGCCATGTTGTGGCACTTCTGCGCTCCCTTTGGGATGCCTTTGGCAGATGCAGTAAGCCTGGAACTCAGGGCTTCCTGGTTAAAAAAATCCTTGCCCTTGGCTGAGCCCTAACCCTAACCCTAGGCAGATAAATCAGCCTAGGTATAGGGATGGTGCCAAGGAAAAAGCTGTGAAAGCTGCCATGTTGTTGCACTTTTGTACTCCCCTTGGGATGCCTTTCACAGCTGCCGTGTGCCTGGAGCTCAGGGCTTCCTGGTTTAAAAAACAATGTCCCTAGCTGAGACTGGAGGCAGGTGATTCAGCCTAGGCTTAGCAATGGTGCCAATGAAAACGTGTGGAGGCAGCCATTTTCTGGCACTTTTGTGCTCCCCTTGGGATGCCTTTCGCAGCTGCCGTGTGCCTGGAGCTCAGAGCTTGCTGGTTTAAAAAGCTCTACACCTAGGCGTAACCCTAACCGTAACACTGGTCATTTAAATCAGCCTGGGTTTAGGAATTATCCCAAGGGAAAAGCTGTGGAGACAGCCATGTTGTGGCACTTTTGCGCTCCCCTTGGGATGCCTTTCACAGCTGCAGTGTGCTTGGAGCACAGGGCTTCCTGGTGTAAAAAACCACAACTTTAGCCCAAACTGGAGGCTTCTAAATCAGCCTTCGTTTCGGGACGTCCCCAAGGAAAAAGCTGTGGAGGCAGGCATGTTGAGGCACTTCTGCGCTCTTCTTGGGTAGTCCTTCGCAGCTGCTGTGTTCTTGGAACTCAGGGCTTTCTGGTTAAAAGAACACTAACCCTAGACCTAACTCAAACCTTAAGCCTAGGAAGGAAAATCAGCCTATGATTCGGGATGGTCTCATGGAAATAGCAGTGGAGGCAGCCAAGTTGTGTCACTTTTGCGCTCCCCTTGGGATGCCTTTAACAGCTGCAGTGTGCCTGGAGCACAGGGCTTCCTGGTTTTAAAAGTCCTAGGCCTAAGCCTAACAGTAACCCTAGGAAGGTAAATCAGCCGGGTATTAGGGTTCTTCCTAAGGAAAAAGCTGTGAAAGAAGCCATGTTGTGGCACTTCTGCGCTCCCTTTGGGATGCCTTTGGCAGATGCAGTAAGCCTGGAACTCAGGGCTTCCTGGTTAAAAAAATCCTTGCCCTTGGCTGAGCCCTAACCCTAAGCCTAGGCAGATAAATCAGCCTAGGTATAGGGATGGTGCCAAGGAAAAAGCTGTGAAAGCTGCCATGTTGTTGCACTTTTGTACTCCCCTTGGGATGCCTTTCACAGCTGCCGTGTGCCTGGAGCTCAGGGCTTCCTGGTTTAAAAAACAATGTCCCTAGCTGAGACTGGAGGCAGGTGATTCATCCTAGGCTTAGCAATGGTGCCAATGAAAACGTGTGGAGGCAGCCATTTTCTGGCACTTTTGTGCTCCCCTTGGGATGCCTTTCGCAGCTGCCGTGTGCCTGGAGCTCAGAGCTTGCTGGTTTAAAAAGCTCTACACCTAGGCGTAACCCTAACCCTAACCGTAACACTGGTCATTTAAATCAGCCTGGGTTTAGGAATCATCCCAAGGGAAAAGCTGTGGAGACAGCCATGTTGTGGCACTTTTGCGCTCCCCTTGGGATGCCTTTCACAGCTGCAGTGTGCTTGGAGCACAGGGCTTCCTGGTTTAAAAAACCACAACTTTAGCCCAAACTGGAGGCTTCTAAATCAGCCTTCGTTTCGGGACGTCCCCAAGGAAAAAGCTGTGGAGGCAGGCATGTTGAGGCACTTCTGCGCTCTTCTTGGGTAGTCCTTCGCAGCTGCTGTGTTCTTGGAACTCAGGGCTTTCTGGTTAAAAGAACACTAACCCTAGGCCTAACTCAAACCTTAAGCCTAGGAAGGAAAATCAGCCTATGATTCGGGATGGTCTCATGGAAATAGCAGTGGAGGCAGCCAAGTTGTGTCACTTTTGCGCTCCCCTTGGGATGCCTTTAACAGCTGCAGTGTGCCTGGAGCACAGGGCTTCCTGGTTTTAAAAGTCCTAGGCCTAAGCCTAACAGTAACCCTAGGAAGGTAAATCAGCCGGGTATTAGGGTTCTTCCTAAGGAAAAAGCTGTGAAAGCAGCCATGTTGTGGCACTTCTGCACTCCCTTTGGGATGCCTTTGGCAGATGCAGTAAGCCTGGAACTCAGGGCTTCCTGGTTAAAAAAATCCTTGCCCTTGGCTGAGCCCTAACCCTAACCCTAGGCAGATAAATCAGCCTAGGTATAGGGATGGTGCCAAGGAAAAAGCTGTGAAAGCTGCCATGTTGTTGCACTTTTGTACTCCCCTTGGGATGCCTTTCACAGCTGCCGTGTGCCTGGAGCTCAGGGCTTCCTGGTTTAAAAAACCATGTCCCTAGCTGAGACTGGAGGCAGGTGATTCAGCCTAGGCTTAGCAATGGTGCCAATGAAAACGTGTGGAGGCAGCCATTTTCTGGCACTTTTGTGCTCCCCTTGGGATGCTTTTCGCAGCTGCCGTGTGCCTGGAGCACAGAGCTTGCTGGTTTAAAAAGCTCTACACCTAGGCGTAACCCTAACCGTAACCGTAACACTGGTCATTTAAATCAGCCTGGGTTTAGGAATTATCCCAAGGGAAAAGCTGTGGAGACAGCCATGTTGTGGCACTTTTGCGCTCCCCTTGGGATGCCTTTCACAGCTGCAGTGTGCTTGGAGCACAGGGCTTCCTGGTTTAAAAAACCACAACTTTAGCCCAAACTGGAGGCTTCTAAATCAGCCTTCGTTTCGGGACGTCCCCAAGGAAAAAGCTGTGGAGGCAGGCATGTTGAGGCACTTCTGCGCTCTTCTTGGGTAGTCCTTCGCAGCTGCTGTGTTCTTGGAACTCAGGGCTTTCTGGTTAAAAGAACACTAACCCTAGGCCTAACTCAAACCTTAAGCCTAGGAAGGAAAATCAGCCTATGATTCGGGATGGTCTCATGGAAATAGCAGTGGAGGCAGCCAAGTTGTGTCACTTTTGCGCTCCCCTTGGGATGCCTTTAACAGCTGCAGTGTGCCTGGAGCACAGGGCTTCCTGGTTTTAAAAGTCCTAGGCCTAAGCCTAACAGTAACCCTAGGAAGGTAAATCAGCCGGGTATTAGGGTTCTTCCTAAGGAAAAAGCTGTGAAAGCAGCCATGTTGTGGCACTTCTGCGCTCCCTTTGGGATGCCTTTGGCAGATGCAGTAAGCCTGGAACTCAGGGCTTCCTGGTTAAAAAAATCCTAGCCCTTGGCTGAGCCCTAACCCTAAGCCTAGGCAGATAAATCAGCCTAGGTATAGGGATGGTGCCAAGGAAAAAGCTGTGAAAGCTGCCATGTTGTTGCACTTTTGTACTCCCCTTGGGATGCCTTTCACAGCTGCCGTGTGCCTGGAGCTCAGGGCTTCCTGGTTTAAAAAACCATGTCCCTAGCTGAGACTGGAGGCAGGTGATTCAGCATAGGCTAAGCAATGGTGCCAATGAAAACGTGTGGAGGCAGCCATTTTCTGGCACTTTTGTGCTCCCCTTGGGATGCTTTTCGCAGCTGCCGTGTGCCTGGAGCTCAGAGCTTGCTGGTTTAAAAAGCTCTACACCTAGGCGTAACCCTAACCCTAACCGTAACACTGGTCATTTAAATCAGCCTGGGTTTAGGAATTATCCCAAGGAAAAAGCTGTGGAGACAGCCATGTTGTGGCACTTTTGCGCTCCCCTTGGGATGCCTTTCACAGCTGCAGTGTGCTTGGAGCACAGGGCTTCCTGCTTTAAAAAACCACAACTTTAGCCCAAACTGGAGGCTTCTAAATCAGCCTTCGTTTCGGGACGTCCCCAAGGAAAAAGCTGTGGAGGCAGGCATGTTGAGGCACTTCTGCGCTCTTCTTGGGTAGTCCTTCGCAGCTGCTGTGTTCTTGGAACTCAGGGCTTTCTGGTTAAAAGAACACTAACCCTAGGCCTAACTCAAACCTTAAGCCTAGGAAGGAAAATCAGCCTATGATTCGGGATGGTCTCATGGAAATAGCAGTGGAGGCAGCCAAGTTGTGTCACTTTTGCGCTCCCCTTGGGATGCCTTTAACAGCTGCAGTGTGCCTGGAGCACAGGGCTTCCTGGTTTTAAAAGTCCTAGGCCTAAGCCTAACAGTAACCCTAGGAAGGTAAATCAGCCGGGTATTAGGGTTCTTCCTAAGGAAAAAGCTGTGAAAGCAGCCATGTTGTGGCACTTCTGCGCTCCCTTTGGGATGCCTTTGGCAGATGCAGTAAGCCTGGAACTCAGGGCTTCCTGGTTAAAAAAATCCTTGCCCTTGGCTGAGCCCTAACCCTAACCCTAGGCAGATAAATCAGCCTAGGTATAGGGATGGTGCCAAGGAAAAAGCTGTGAAAGCTGCCATGTTGTTGCACTTTTGTACTCCCCTTGGGATGCCTTTCACAGCTGCCGTGTGCCTGGAGCTCAGGGCTTCCTGGTTTAAAAAACAATGTCCCTAGCTGAGACTGGAGGCAGGTGATTCAGCCTAGGCTTAGCAATGGTGCCAATGAAAACGTGTGGAGGCAGCCATTTTCTGGCACTTTTGTGCTCCCCTTGGGATGCCTTTCGCAGCTGCCGTGTGCCTGGAGCTCAGAGCTTGCTGGTTTAAAAAGCTCTACACCTAGGCGTAACCCTAACCGTAACACTGGTCATTTAAATCAGCCTGGGTTTAGGAATTATCCCAAGGGAAAAGCTGTGGAGACAGCCATGTTGTGGCACTTTTGCGCTCCCCTTGGGATGCCTTTCACAGCTGCAGTGTGCTTGGAGCACAGGGCTTCCTGGTGTAAAAAACCACAACTTTAGCCCAAACTGGAGGCTTCGAAATCAGCCTTCGTTTCGGGACGTCCCCAAGGAAAAAGCTGTGGAGGCAGGCATGTTGAGGCACTTCTGCGCTCTTCTTGGGTAGTCCTTCGCAGCTGCTGTGTTCTTGGAACTCAGGGCTTTCTGGTTAAAAGAACACTAACCCTAGGCCTAACTCAAACCTTAAGCCTAGGAAGGAAAATCAGCCTATGATTCGGGATGGTCTCATGGAAATAGCAGTGGAGGCAGCCAAGTTGTGTCACTTTTGCGCTCCCCTTGGGATGCCTTTAACAGCTGCAGTGTGCCTGGAGCACAGGGCTTCCTGGTTTTAAAAGTCCTAGGCCTAAGCCTAACAGTAACCCTAGGAAGGTAAATCAGCCGGGTATTAGGGTTCTTCCTAAGGAAAAAGCTGTGAAAGCAGCCATGTTGTGGCACTTCTGCGCTCCCTTTGGGATGCCTTTGGCAGATGCAGTAAGCCTGGAACTCAGGGCTTCCTGGTTAAAAAAATCCTAGCCCTTGGCTGAGCCCTAACCCTAACCCTAGGCAGATAAATCAGCCTAGGTATAGGGATGGTGCCAAGGAAAAAGCTGTGAAAGCTGCCATGTTGTTGCACTTTTGTACTCCCCTTGGGATGCCTTTCACAGCTGCCGTGTGCCTGGAGCTCAGGGCTTCCTGGTTTAAAAAACAATGTCCCTAGCTGAGACTGGAGGCAGGTGATTCAGCATAGGCTAAGCAATGGTGCCAATGAAAACGTGTGGAGGCAGCCATTTTCTGGCACTTTTGTGCTCCCCTTGGGATGCTTTTCGCAGCTGCCGTGTGCCTGGAGCTCAGAGCTTGCTGGTTTAAAAAGCTCTACACCTAGGCGTAACCCTAACCCTAACCGTAACACTGGTCATTTAAATCAGCCTGGGTTTAGGAATTATCCCAAGGGAAAAGCTGTGGAGACAGCCATGTTGTGGCACTTTTGCGCTCCCCTTGGGATGCCTTTCACAGCTGCAGTGTGCTTGGAGCACAGGGCTTCCTGGTTTAAAAAACCACAACTTTAGCCCAAACTGGAGGCTTCGAAATCAGCCTTCGTTTCGGGACGTCCCCAAGGAAAAAGCTGTGGAGGCAGGCATGTTGAGGCACTTCTGCGCTCTTCTTGGGTAGTCCTTCGCAGCTGCTGTGTTCTTGGAACTCAGGGCTTTCTGGTTAAAAGAACACTAACCCTAGGCCTAACTCAAACCTTAAGCCTAGGAAGGAAAATCAGCCTATGATTCGGGATGGTCTCATGGAAATAGCAGTGGAGGCAGCCAAGTTGTGTCACTTTTGCGCTCCCCTTGGGATGCCTTTAACAGCTGCAGTGTGCCTGGAGCACAGGGCTTCCTGGTTTTAAAAGTCCTAGGCCTAAGCCTAACAGTAACCCTAGGAAGGTAAATCAGCCGGGTATTAGGGTTCTTCCTAAGGAAAAAGCTGTGAAAGCAGCCATGTTGTGGCACTTCTGCGCTCCCTTTGGGATGCCTTTGGCAGATGCAGTAAGCCTGGAACTCAGGGCTTCCTGGTTAAAAAAATCCTAGCCCTTGGCTGAGCCCTAACCCTAACCCTAGGCAGATAAATCAGCCTAGGTATAGGGATGGTGCCAAGGAAAAAGCTGTGAAAGCTGCCATGTTGTTGCACTTTTGTACTCCCCTTGGGATGCCTTTCACAGCTGCCGTGTGCCTGGAGCTCAGGGCTTCCTGGTTTAAAAAACAATGTCCCTAGCTGAGACTGGAGGCAGGTGATTCAGCATAGGCTAAGCAATGGTGCCAATGAAAACGTGTGGAGGCAGCCATTTTCTGGCACTTTTGTGCTCCCCTTGGGATGCTTTTCGCAGCTGCCGTGTGCCTGGAGCTCAGAGCTTGCTGGTTTAAAAAGCTCTACACCTAGGCGTAACCCTAACCGTAACACTGGTCATTTAAATCAGCCTGGGTTTAGGAATTATCCCAAGGGAAAAGCTGTGGAGACAGCCATGTTGTGGCACTTTTGCGCTCCCCTTGGGATGCCTTTCACAGCTGCAGTGTGCTTGGAGCACAGGGCTTCCTGCTTTAAAAAACCACAACTTTAGCCCAAACTGGAGGCTTCTAAATCAGCCTTCGTTTCGGGACGTCCCCAAGGAAAAAGCTGTGGAGGCAGGCATGTTGAGGCACTTCTGCGCTCTTCTTGGGTAGTCCTTCGCAGCTGCTGTGTTCTTGGAACTCAGGGCTTTCTGGTTAAAAGAACACTAACCCTAGGCCTAACTCAAACCTTAAGCCTAGGAAGGAAAATCAGCCTATGATTCGGGATGGTCTCATGGAAATAGCAGTGGAGGCAGCCAAGTTGTGTCACTTTTGCGCTCCCCTTGGGATGCCTTTAACAGCTGCAGTGTGCCTGGAGCACAGGGCTTCCTGGTTTTAAAAGTCCTAGGCCTAAGCCTAACAGTAACCCTAGGAAGGTAAATCAGCCGGGTATTAGGGTTCTTCCTAAGGAAAAAGCTGTGAAAGCAGCCATGTTGTGGCACTTCTGCGCTCCCTTTGGGATGCCTTTGGCAGATGCAGTAAGCCTGGAACTCAGGGCTTCCTGGTTAAAAAAATCCTAGCCCTTGGCTGAGCCCTAACCCTAACCCTAGGCAGATAAATCAGCCTAGGTATAGGGATGGTGCCAAGGAAAAAGCTGTGAAAGCTGCCATGTTGTTGCACTTTTGTACTCCCCTTGGGATGCCTTTCACAGCTGCCGTGTGCCTGGAGCTCAGGGCTTCCTGGTTTAAAAAACCATGTCCCTAGCTGAGACTGGAGGCAGGTGATTCAGCATAGGCTAAGCAATGGTGCCAATGAAAACGTGTGGAGGCAGCCATTTTCTGGCACTTTTGTGCTCCCCTTGGGATGCTTTTCGCAGCTGCCGTGTGCCTGGAGCTCAGAGCTTGCTGGTTTAAAAAGCTCTACACCTAGGCGTAACCCTAACCCTAACCGTAACACTGGTCATTTAAATCAGCCTGGGTTTAGGAATTATCCCAAGGGAAAAGCTGTGGAGACAGCCATGTTGTGGCACTTTTGCGCTCCCCTTGGGATGCCTTTCACAGCTGCAGTGTGCTTGGAGCACAGGGCTTCCTGGTTTAAAAAACCACAACTTTAGCCCAAACTGGAGGCTTCTAAATCAGCCTTCGTTTCGGGACGTCCCCAAGGAAAAAGCTGTGGAGGCAGGCATGTTGAGGCACTTCTGCGCTCTTCTTGGGTAGTCCTTCGCAGCTGCTGTGTTCTTGGAACACAGGGCTTTCTGGTTAAAAGAACACTAACCCTAGGCCTAACTCAAACCTTAAGCCTAGGAAGGAAAATCAGCCTATGATTCGGGATGGTCTCATGGAAATAGCAGTGGAGGCAGCCAAGTTGTGTCACTTTTGCGCTCCCCTTGGGATGCCTTTAACAGCTGCAGTGTGCCTGGAGCACATGGCTTCCTGGTTTTAAAAGTCCTAGGCCTAAGCCTAACAGTAACCCTAGGAAGGTAAATCAGCCGGGTATTAGGGTTCTTCCTAAGGAAAAAGCTGTGAAAGCAGCCATGTTGTGGCACTTCTGCGCTCCCTTTGGGATGCCTTTGGCAGATGCAGTAAGCCTGGAACTCAGGGCTTCCTGCTTAAAAAAATCCTTGCCCTTGGCTGAGCCCTAACCCTAACCCTAGGCAGATAAATCAGCCTAGGTATAGGGATGGTGCCAAGGAAAAAGCTGTGAAAGCTGCCATGTTGTTGCACTTTTGTACTCCCCTTGGGATGCCTTTCACAGCTGCCGTGTGCCTGGAGCTCAGGGCTTCCTGGTTTAAAAAACCATGTCCCTAGCTGAGACTGGAGGCAGGTGATTCAGCCTAGGCTTAGCAATGGTGCCAATGAAAACGTGTGGAGGCAGCCATTTTCTGGCACTTTTGTGCTCCCCTTGGGATGCCTTTCGCAGCTGCCGTGTGCCTGGAGCTCAGAGCTTGCTGGTTTAAAAAGCTCTACACCTAGGCGTAACCCTAACCCTAACCGTAACACTGGTCATTTAAATCAGCCTGGGTTTAGGAATTATCCCAAGGGAAAAGCTGTGGAGACAGCCATGTTGTGGCACTTTTGCGCTCCCCTTGGGATGCCTTTCACAGCTGCAGTGTGCTTGGAGCACAGGGCTTCCTGGTTTAAAAAACCACAACTTTAGCCCAAACTGGAGGCTTCTAAATCAGCCTTCGTTTCGGGACGTCCCCAAGGAAAAAGCTGTGGAGGCAGGCATGTTGAGGCACTTCTGCGCTCTTCTTGGGTAGTCCTTCGCAGCTGCTGTGTTCTTGGAACTCAGGGCTTTCTGGTTAAAAGAACACTAACCCTAGGCCTAACTCAAACCTTAAGCCTAGGAAGGAAAATCAGCCTATGATTCGGGATGGTCTCATGGAAATAGCAGTGGAGGCAGCCAAGTTGTGTCACTTTTGCGCTCCCCTTGGGATGCCTTTAACAGCTGCAGTGTGCCTGGAGCACAGGGCTTCCTGGTTTTAAAAGTCCTAGGCCTAAGCCTAACAGTAACCCTAGGAAGGTAAATCAGCCGGGTATTAGGGTTCTTCCTAAGGAAAAAGCTGTGAAAGCAGCCATGTTGTGGCACTTCTGCGCTCCCTTTGGGATGCCTTTGGCAGATGCAGTAAGCCTGGAACTCAGGGCTTCCTGGTTAAAAAAATCCTAGCCCTTGGCTGAGCCCTAACCCTAACCCTAGGCAGATAAATCAGCCTAGGTATAGGGATGGTGCCAAGGAAAAAGCTGTGAAAGCTGCCATGTTGTTGCACTTTTGTACTCCCCTTGGGATGCCTTTCACAGCTGCCGTGTGCCTGGAGCTCAGGGCTTCCTGGTTTAAAAAACAATGTCCCTAGCTGAGACTGGAGGCAGGTGATTCAGCATAGGCTAAGCAATGGTGCCAATGAAAACGTGTGGAGGCAGCCATTTTCTGGCACTTTTGTGCTCCCCTTGGGATGCTTTTCGCAGCTGCCGTGTGCCTGGAGCTCAGAGCTTGCTGGTTTAAAAAGCTCTACACCTAGGCGTAACCCTAACCCTAACCGTAACACTGGTCATTTAAATCAGCCTGGGTTTAGGAATTATCCCAAGGGAAAAGCTGTGGAGACAGCCATGTTGTGGCACTTTTGCGCTCCCCTTGGGATGCCTTTCACAGCTGCAGTGTGCTTGGAGCACAGGGCTTCCTGCTTTAAAAAACCACAACTTTAGCCCAAACTGGAGGCTTCTAAATCAGCCTTCGTTTCGGGACGTCCCCAAGGAAAAAGCTGTGGAGGCAGGCATGTTGAGGCACTTCTGCGCTCTTCTTGGGTAGTCCTTCGCAGCTGCTGTGTTCTTGGAACTCAGGGCTTTCTGGTTAAAAGAACACTAACCCTAGGCCTAACTCAAACCTTAAGCCTAGGAAGGAAAATCAGCCTATGATTCGGGATGGTCTCATGGAAATAGCAGTGGAGGCAGCCAAGTTGTGTCACTTTTGCGCTCCCCTTGGGATGCCTTTAACAGCTGCAGTGTGCCTGGAGCACAGGGCTTCCTGGTTTTAAAAGTCCTAGGCCTAAGCCTAACAGTAACCCTAGGAAGGTAAATCAGCCGGGTATTAGGGTTCTTCCTAAGGAAAAAGCTGTGAAAGCAGCCATGTTGTGGCACTTCTGCGCTCCCTTTGGGATGCCTTTGGCAGATGCAGTAAGCCTGGAACTCAGGGCTTCCTGGTTAAAAAAATCCTAGCCCTTGGCTGAGCCCTAACCCTAACCCTAGGCAGATAAATCAGCCTAGGTATAGGGATGGTGCCAAGGAAAAAGCTGTGAAAGCTGCCATGTTGTTGCACTTTTGTACTCCCCTTGGGATGCCTTTCACAGCTGCCGTGTGCCTGGAGCTCAGGGCTTCCTGGTTTAAAAAACCATGTCCCTAGCTGAGACTGGAGGCAGGTGATTCAGCATAGGCTAAGCAATGGTGCCAATGAAAACGTGTGGAGGCAGCCATTTTCTGGCACTTTTGTGCTCCCCTTGGGATGCTTTTTGCAGCTGCCGTGTGCCTGGAGCTCAGAGCTTGCTGGTTTAAAAAGCTCTACACCTAGGCGTAACCCTAACCCTAACCGTAACACTGGTCATTTAAATCAGCCTGGGTTTAGGAATTATCCCAAGGGAAAAGCTGTGGAGACAGCCATGTTGTGGCACTTTTGCGCTCCCCTTGGGATGCCTTTCACAGCTGCAGTGTGCTTGGAGCACAGGGCTTCCTGGTTTAAAAAACCACAACTTTAGCCCAAACTGGAGGCTTCTAAATCAGCCTTCGTTTCGGGACGTCCCCAAGGAAAAAGCTGTGGAGGCAGGCATGTTGAGGCACTTCTGCGCTCTTCTTGGGTAGTCCTTCGCAGCTGCTGTGTTCTTGGAACACAGGGCTTTCTGGTTAAAAGAACACTAACCCTAGGCCTAACTCAAACCTTAAGCCTAGGAAGGAAAATCAGCCTATGATTCGGGATGGTCTCATGGAAATAGCAGTGGAGGCAGCCAAGTTGTGTCACTTTTGCGCTCCCCTTGGGATGCCTTTAACAGCTGCAGTGTGCCTGGAGCACATGGCTTCCTGGTTTTAAAAGTCCTAGGCCTAAGCCTAACAGTAACCCTAGGAAGGTAAATCAGCCGGGTATTAGGGTTCTTCCTAAGGAAAAAGCTGTGAAAGCAGCCATGTTGTGGCACTTCTGCGCTCCCTTTGGGATGCCTTTGGCAGATGCAGTAAGCCTGGAACTCAGGGCTTCCTGCTTAAAAAAATCCTTGCCCTTGGCTGAGCCCTAACCCTAACCCTAGGCAGATAAATCAGCCTAGGTATAGGGATGGTGCCAAGGAAAAAGCTGTGAAAGCTGCCATGTTGTTGCACTTTTGTACTCCCCTTGGGATGCCTTTCACAGCTGCCGTGTGCCTGGAGCTCAGGGCTTCCTGGTTTAAAAAACCATGTCCCTAGCTGAGACTGGAGGCAGGTGATTCAGCCTAGGCTTAGCAATGGTGCCAATGAAAACGTGTGGAGGCAGCCATTTTCTGGCACTTTTGTGCTCCCCTTGGGATGCCTTTCGCAGCTGCCGTGTGCCTGGAGCTCAGAGCTTGCTGGTTTAAAAAGCTCTACACCTAGGCGTAACCCTAACCCTAACCGTAACACTGGTCATTTAAATCAGCCTGGGTTTAGGAATTATCCCAAGGGAAAAGCTGTGGAGACAGCCATGTTGTGGCACTTTTGCGCTCCCCTTGGGATGCCTTTCACAGCTGCAGTGTGCTTGGAGCACAGGGCTTCCTGGTTTAAAAAACCACAACTTTAGCCCAAACTGGAGGCTTCTAAATCAGCCTTCGTTTCGGGACGTCCCCAAGGAAAAAGCTGTGGAGGCAGGCATGTTGAGGCACTTCTGCGCTCTTCTTGGGTAGTCCTTCGCAGCTGCTGTGTTCTTGGAACTCAGGGCTTTCTGGTTAAAAGAACACTAACCCTAGGCCTAACTCAAACCTTAAGCCTAGGAAGGAAAATCAGCCTATGATTCGGGATGGTCTCATGGAAATAGCAGTGGAGGCAGCCAAGTTGTGTCACTTTTGCGCTCCCCTTGGGATGCCTTTAACAGCTGCAGTGTGCCTGGAGCACAGGGCTTCCTGGTTTTAAAAGTCCTAGGCCTAAGCCTAACAGTAACCCTAGGAAGGTAAATCAGCCGGGTATTAGGGTTCTTCCTAAGGAAAAAGCTGTGAAAGCAGCCATGTTGTGGCACTTCTGCGCTCCCTTTGGGATGCCTTTGGCAGATGCAGTAAGCCTGGAACTCAGGGCTTCCTGGTTAAAAAAATCCTTGCCCTTGGCTGAGCCCTAACCCTAACCCTAGGCAGATAAATCAGCCTAGGTATAGGGATGGTGCCAAGGAAAAAGCTGTGAAAGCTGCCATGTTGTTGCACTTTTGTACTCCCCTTGGGATGCCTTTCACAGCTGCCGTGTGCCTGGAGCTCAGGGCTTCCTGGTTTAAAAAACAATGTCCCTAGCTGAGACTGGAGGCAGGTGATTCAGCCTAGGCTTAGCAATGGTGCCAATGAAAACGTGTGGAGGCAGCCATTTTCTGGCACTTTTGTGCTCCCCTTGGGATGCCTTTCGCAGCTGCCGTGTGCCTGGAGCTCAGAGCTTGCTGGTTTAAAAAGCTCTACACCTAGGCGTAACCCTAACCGTAACACTGGTCATTTAAATCAGCCTGGGTTTAGGAATTATCCCAAGGGAAAAGCTGTGGAGACAGCCATGTTGTGGCACTTTTGCGCTCCCCTTGGGATGCCTTTCACAGCTGCAGTGTGCTTGGAGCACAGGGCTTCCTGGTGTAAAAAACCACAACTTTAGCCCAAACTGGAGGCTTCTAAATCAGCCTTCGTTTCGGGACGTCCCCAAGGAAAAAGCTGTGGAGGCAGGCATGTTGAGGCACTTCTGCGCTCTTCTTGGGTAGTCCTTCGCAGCTGCTGTGTTCTTGGAACTCAGGGCTTTCTGGTTAAAAGAACACTAACCCTAGGCCTAACTCAAACCTTAAGCCTAGGAAGGAAAATCAGCCTATGATTCGGGATGGTCTCATGGAAATAGCAGTGGAGGCAGCCAAGTTGTGTCACTTTTGCGCTCCCCTTGGGATGCCTTTAACAGCTGCAGTGTGCCTGGAGCACAGGGCTTCCTGGTTTTAAAAGTCCTAGGCCTAAGCCTAACAGTAACCCTAGGAAGGTAAATCAGCCGGGTATTAGGGTTCTTCCTAAGGAAAAAGCTGTGAAAGCAGCCATGTTGTGGCACTTCTGCGCTCCCTTTGGGATGCCTTTGGCAGATGCAGTAAGCCTGGAACTCAGGGCTTCCTGCTTAAAAAAATCCTAGCCCTAGGCTGAGCCCTAAGCCTAACCCTAGGCAGATAAATCAGCCTAGGTATAGGGATGGTGCCAAGGAAAAAGCTGTGAAAGCTGCCATGTTGTTGCACTTTTGTACTCCCCTTGGGATGCCTTTCACAGCTGCCGTGTGCCTGGAGCTCAGGGCTTCCTGGTTTAAAAAACCATGTCCCTAGCTGAGACTGGAGGCAGGTGATTCAGCCTAGGCTTAGCAATGGTGCCAATGAAAACGTGTGGAGGCAGCCATTTTCTGGCACTTTTGTGCTCCCCTTGGGATGCCTTTTGCAGCTGCCGTGTGCCTGGAGCTCAGAGCTTGCTGGTTTAAAAAGCTCTACACCTAGGCGTAACCCTAACCCTAACCGTAACACTGGTCATTTAAATCAGCCTGGGTTTAGGAATTATCCCAAGGGAAAAGCTGTGGAGACAGCCATGTTGTGGCACTTTTGCGCTCCCCTTCGGATGCCTTTCACAGCTGCAGTGTGCTTGGAGCACAGGGCTTCCTGGTTTAAAAAACCACAACTTTAGCCCAAACTGGAGGCTTCTAAATCAGCCTTCGTTTCGGGACGTCCCCAAGGAAAAAGCTGTGGAGGCAGGCATGTTGAGGCACTTCTGCGCTCTTCTTGGGTAGTCCTTCGCAGCTGCTGTGTTCTTGGAACTCAGGGCTTTCTGGTTAAAAGAACACTAACCCTAGGCCTAACTCAAACCTTAAGCCTAGGAAGGAAAATCAGCCTATGATTCGGGATGGTCTCATGGAAATAGCAGTGGAGGCAGCCAAGTTGTGTCACTTTTGCGCTCCCCTTGGGATGCCTTTAACAGCTGCAGTGTGCCTGGAGCACATGGCTTCCTGGTTTTAAAAGTCCTAGGCCTAAGCCTAACAGTAACCCTAGGAAGGTAAATCAGCCGGGTATTAGGGTTCTTCCTAAGGAAAAAGCTGTGAAAGCAGCCATGTTGTGGCACTTCTGCGCTCCCTTTGGGATGCCTTTGGCAGATGCAGTAAGCCTGGAACTCAGGGCTTCCTGCTTAAAAAAATCCTTGCCCTTGGCTGAGCCCTAACCCTAAGCCTAGGCAGATAAATCAGCCTAGGTATAGGGATGGTGCCAAGGAAAAAGCTGTGAAAGCTGCCATGTTGTTGCACTTTTGTACTCCCCTTGGGATGCCTTTCACAGCTGCCGTGTGCCTGGAGCTCAGGGCTTCCTGGTTTAAAAAACCATGTCCCTAGCTGAGACTGGAGGCAGGTGATTCAGCCTAGGCTTAGCAATGGTGCCAATGAAAACGTGTGGAGGCAGCCATTTTCTGGCACTTTTGTGCTCCCCTTGGGATGCCTTTCGCAGCTGCCGTGTGCCTGGAGCTCAGAGCTTGCTGGTTTAAAAAGCTCTACACCTAGGCGTAACCCTAACCCTAACCGTAACACTGGTCATTTAAATCAGCCTGGGTTTAGGAATTATCCCAAGGGAAAAGCTGTGGAGACAGCCATGTTGTGGCACTTTTGCGCTCCCCTTGGGATGCCTTTCACAGCTGCAGTGTGCTTGGAGCACAGGGCTTCCTGGTTTAAAAAACCACAACTTTAGCCCAAACTGGAGGCTTCTAAATCAGCCTTCGTTTCGGGACGTCCCCAAGGAAAAAGCTGTGGAGGCAGGCATGTTGAGGCACTTCTGCGCTCTTCTTGGGTAGTCCTTCGCAGCTGCTGTGTTCTTGGAACTCAGGGCTTTCTGGTTAAAAGAACACTAACCCTAGGCCTAACTCAAACCTTAAGCCTAGGAAGGAAAATCAGCCTATGATTCGGGATGGTCTCATGGAAATAGCAGTGGAGGCAGCCAAGTTGTGTCACTTTTGCGCTCCCCTTGGGATGCCTTTAACAGCTGCAGTGTGCCTGCAGCACAGGGCTTCCTGGTTTTAAAAGTCCTAGGCCTAAGCCTAACAGTAACCCTAGGAAGGTAAATCAGCCGGGTATTAGGGTTCTTCCTAAGGAAAAAGCTGTGAAAGCAGCCATGTTGTGGCACTTCTGCGCTCCCTTTGGGATGCCTTTGGCAGATGCAGTAAGCCTGGAACTCAGGGCTTCCTGGTTAAAAAAATCCTTGCCCTTGGCTGAGCCCTAACCCTAACCCTAGGCAGATAAATCAGCCTAGGTATAGGGATGGTGCCAAGGAAAAAGCTGTGAAAGCTGCCATGTTGTTGCACTTTTGTACTCCCCTTGGGATGCCTTTCACAGCTGCCGTGTGCCTGGAGCTCAGGGCTTCCTGGTTTAAAAAACAATGTCCCTAGCTGAGACTGGAGGCAGGTGATTCAGCCTAGGCTTAGCAATGGTGCCAATGAAAACGTGTGGAGGCAGCCATTTTCTGGCACTTTTGTGCTCCCCTTGGGATGCCTTTCGCAGCTGCCGTGTGCCTGGAGCTCAGAGCTTGCTGGTTTAAAAAGCTCTACACCTAGGCGTAACCCTAACCCTAACCGTAACACTGGTCATTTAAATCAGCCTGGGTTTAGGAATTATCCCAAGGGAAAAGCTGTGGAGACAGCCATGTTGTGGCACTTTTGCGCTCCCCTTGGGATGCCTTTCACAGCTGCAGTGTTCTTGGAGCACAGG
Source organism: Ammospiza caudacuta (assembly GCF_027887145.1). Classification (NCBI taxonomy): domain Eukaryota; kingdom Metazoa; phylum Chordata; class Aves; order Passeriformes; family Passerellidae; genus Ammospiza; species Ammospiza caudacuta. Next base: position 23,281 of record NW_026683076.1, on the reverse strand, counting down.
GCTTCCTGGTGTAAAAAACCACAACTTTAGCCCAAACTGGAGGCTTCGAAATCAGCCTTCGTTTCGGGACGTCCCCAAGGAAAAAGCTGTGGAGGCAGGCATGTTGAGGCACTTCTGCGCTCTTCTTGGGTAGTCCTTCGCAGCTGCTGTGTTCTTGGAACTCAGGGCTTTCTGGTTAAAAGAACACTAACCCTAGGCCTAACTCAAACCTTAAGCCTAGGAAGGAAAATCAGCCTATGATTCGGGATGGTCTCATGGAAATAGCAGTGGAGGCAGCCAAGTTGTGTCACTTTTGCGCTCCCCTTGGGATGCCTTTAACAGCTGCAGTGTGCCTGGAGCACAGGGCTTCCTGGTTTTAAAAGTCCTAGGCCTAAGCCTAACAGTAACCCTAGGAAGGTAAATCAGCCGGGTATTAGGGTTCTTCCTAAGGAAAAAGCTGTGAAAGCAGCCATGTTGTGGCACTTCTGCGCTCCCTTTGGGATGCCTTTGGCAGATGCAGTAAGCCTGGAACTCAGGGCTTCCTGCTTAAAAAAATCCTTGCCCTTGGCTGAGCCCTAACCCTAACCCTAGGCAGATAAATCAGCCTAGGTATAGGGATGGTGCCAAGGAAAAAGCTGTGAAAGCTGCCATGTTGTTGCACTTTTGTACTCCCCTTGGGATGCCTTTCACAGCTGCCGTGTGCCTGGAGCTCAGGGCTTCCTGGTTTAAAAAACCATGTCCCTAGCTGAGACTGGAGGCAGGTGATTCAGCCTAGGCTTAGCAATGGTGCCAATGAAAACGTGTGGAGGCAGCCATTTTCTGGCACTTTTGTGCTCCCCTTGGGATGCCTTTCGCAGCTGCCGTGTGCCTGGAGCTCAGAGCTTGCTGGTTTAAAAAGCTCTACACCTAGGCGTAACCCTAACCCTAACCGTAACACTGGTCATTTAAATCAGCCTGGGTTTAGGAATTATCCCAAGGGAAAAGCTGTGGAGACAGCCATGTTGTGGCACTTTTGCGCTCCCCTTGGGATGCCTTTCACAGCTGCAGTGTGCTTGGAGCACAGGGCTTCCTGGTGTAAAAAACCACAACTTTAGCCCAAACTGGAGGCTTCTAAATCAGCCTTCGTTTCGGGACGTCCCCAAGGAAAAAGCTGTGGAGGCAGGCATGTTGAGGCACTTCTGCGCTCTTCTTGGGTAGTCCTTCGCAGCTGCTGTGTTCTTGGAACTCAGGGCTTTCTGGTTAAAAGAACACTAACCCTAGGCCTAACTCAAACCTTAAGCCTAGGAAGGAAAATCAGCCTATGATTCGGGATGGTCTCATGGAAATAGCAGTGGAGGCAGCCAAGTTGTGTCACTTTTGCGCTCCCCTTGGGATGCCTTTAACAGCTGCAGTGTGCTTGGAGCACAGGGCTTCCTGGTTTTAAAAGTCCTAGGCCTAAGCCTAACAGTAACCCTAGGAAGGTAAATCAGCCGGGTATTAGGGTTCTTCCTAAGGAAAAAGCTGTGAAAGCAGCCATGTTGTGGCACTTCTGCGCTCCCTTTGGGATGCCTTTGGCAGATGCAGTAAGCCTGGAACTCAGGGCTTCCTGGTTAAAAAAATCCTTGCCCTTGGCTGAGCCCTAACCCTAACCCTAGGCAGATAAATCAGCCTAGGTATAGGGATGGTGCCAAGGAAAAAGCTGTGAAAGCTGCCATGTTGTTGCACTTTTGTACTCCCCTTGGGATGCCTTTCACAGCTGCCGTGTGCCTGGAGCTCAGGGCTTCCTGGTTTAAAAAACCATGTCCCTACCTGAGACTGGAGGCAGGTGATTCAGCCTAGGCTTAGCAATGGTGCCAATGAAAACGTGTGGAGGCAGCCATTTTCTGGCACTTTTGTACTCCCCTTGGGATGCTTTTCGCAGCTGCCGTGTGCCTGGAGCTCAGAGCTTGCTGGTTTAAAAAGCTCTACACCTAGGCGTAACCCTAACCCTAACCGTAACACTGGTCATTTAAATCAGCCTGGGTTTAGGAATTATCCCAAGGCAAAAGCTGTGGAGACAGCCATGTTGTGGCACTTTTGCGCTCCCCTTGGGATGCCTTTCACAGCTGCAGTGTGCTTGGAGCACAGGGCTTCCTGGTGTAAAAAACCACAACTTTAGCCCAAACTGGAGGCTTCTAAATCAGCCTTCGTTTCGGGACGTCCCCAAGGAAAAAGCTGTGGAGGCAGGCATGTTGAGGTACTTCTGCGCTCTTCTTGGGTAGTCCTTCGCAGCTGCTGTGTTCTTGGAACTCAGGGCTTTCTGGTTAAAAGAACACTAACCCTAGGCCTAACTCAAACCTTAAGCCTAGGAAGGAAAATCAGCCTATGATTCGGGATGGTCTCATGGAAATAGCAGTGGAGGCAGCCAAGTTGTGTCACTTTTGCGCTCCCCTTGGGATGCCTTTAACAGCTGCAGTGTGCCTGGAGCACAGGGCTTCCTGGTTTTAAAAGTCCTAGGCCTAAGCCTAACAGTAACCCTAGGAAGGTAAATCAGCCGGGTATTAGGGTTCTTCCTAAGGAAAAAGCTGTGAAAGCAGCCATGTTGTGGCACTTCTGCGCTCCCTTTGGGATGCCTTTGGCAGATGCAGTAAGCCTGGAACTCAGGGCTTCCTGCTTAAAAAAATCCTTGCCCTTGGCTGAGCCCTAACCCTAACCCTAGGCAGATAAATCAGCCTAGGTATAGGGATGGTGCCAAGGAAAAAGCTGTGAAAGCTGCCATGTTGTTGCACTTTTGTACTCCCCTTGGGATGCCTTTCACAGCTGCCGTGTGCCTGGAGCTCAGGGCTTCCTGGTTTAAAAAACCATGTCCCTAGCTGAGACTGGAGGCAGGTGATTCAGCCTAGGCTTAGCAATGGTGCCAATGAAAACGTGTGGAGGCAGCCATTTTCTGGCACTTTTGTGCTCCCCTTGGGATGCCTTTCGCAGCTGCCGTGTGCCTGGAGCTCAGAGCTTGCTGGTTTAAAAAGCTCTACACCTAGGCGTAACCCTAACCCTAACCGTAACACTGGTCATTTAAATCAGCCTGGGTTTAGGAATTATCCCAAGGGAAAAGCTGTGGAGACAGCCATGTTGTGGCACTTTTGCGCTCCCCTTGGGATGCCTTTCACAGCTGCAGTGTGCTTGGAGCACAGGGCTTCCTGGTGTAAAAAACCACAACTTTAGCCCAAACTGGAGGCTTCTAAATCAGCCTTCGTTTCGGGACGTCCCCAAGGAAAAAGCTGTGGAGGCAGGCATGTTGAGGCACTTCTGCGCTCTTCTTGGGTAGTCCTTCGCAGCTGCTGTGTTCTTGGAACTCAGGGCTTTCTGGTTAAAAGAACACTAACCCTAGGCCTAACTCAAACCTTAAGCCTAGGAAGGAAAATCAGCCTATGATTCGGGATGGTCTCATGGAAATAGCAGTGGAGGCAGCCAAGTTGTGTCACTTTTGCGCTCCCCTTGGGATGCCTTTAACAGCTGCAGTGTGCTTGGAGCACAGGGCTTCCTGGTTTTAAAAGTCCTAGGCCTAAGCCTAACAGTAACCCTAGGAAGGTAAATCAGCCGGGTATTAGGGTTCTTCCTAAGGAAAAAGCTGTGAAAGCAGCCATGTTGTGGCACTTCTGCGCTCCCTTTGGGATGCCTTTGGCAGATGCAGTAAGCCTGGAACTCAGGGCTTCCTGCTTAAAAAAATCCTTGCCCTTGGCTGAGCCCTAACCCTAACCCTAGGCAGATAAATCAGCCTAGGTATAGGGATGGTGCCAAGGAAAAAGCTGTGAAAGCTGCCATGTTGTTGCACTTTTGTACTCCCCTTGGGATGCCTTTCACAGCTGCCGTGTGCCTGGAGCTCAGGGCTTCCTGGTTTAAAAAACCATGTCCCTACCTGAGACTGGAGGCAGGTGATTCAGCCTAGGCTTAGCAATGGTGCCAATGAAAACGTGTGGAGGCAGCCATTTTCTGGCACTTTTGTACTCCCCTTGGGATGCTTTTCGCAGCTGCCGTGTGCCTGGAGCTCAGAGCTTGCTGGTTTAAAAAGCTCTACACCTAGGCGTAACCCTAACCCTAACCGTAACACTGGTCATTTAAATCAGCCTGGGTTTAGGAATTATCCCAAGGGAAAAGCTGTGGAGACAGCCATGTTGTGGCACTTTTGCGCTCCCCTTGGGATGCCTTTCACAGCTGCAGTGTGCTTGGAGCACAGGGCTTCCTGGTGTAAAAAACCACAACTTTAGCCCAAACTGGAGGCTTCTAAATCAGCCTTCGTTTCGGGACGTCCCCAAGGAAAAAGCTGTGGAGGCAGGCATGTTGAGGTACTTCTGCGCTCTTCTTGGGTAGTCCTTCGCAGCTGCTGTGTTCTTGGAACTCAGGGCTTTCTGGTTAAAAGAACACTAACCCTAGGCCTAACTCAAACCTTAAGCCTAGGAAGGAAAATCAGCCTATTATTCGGGATGGTCTCATGGAAATAGCAGTGGAGGCAGCCAAGTTGTGTCACTTTTGCGCTCCCCTTGGGATGCCTTTCACAGCTGCAGTGTGCCTGGAGCACAGGGCTTCCTGGTTTTAAAAGTCCTAGGCCTAAGCCTAACAGTAACCCTAGGAAGGTAAATCAGCCGGGTATTAGGGTTCTTCCTAAGGAAAAAGCTGTGAAAGCAGCCATGTTGTGGCACTTCTGCGCTCCCTTTGGGATGCCTTTGGCAGATGCAGTAAGCCTGGAACTCAGGGCTTCCTGGTTAAAAAAATCCTTGCCCTTGGCTGAGCCCTAACCCTAAGCCTAGGCAGATAAATCAGCCTAGGTATAGGGATGGTGCCAAGGAAAAAGCTGTGAAAGCTGCCATGTTGTTGCACTTTTGTACTCCCCTTGGGATGCCTTTCACAGCTGCCGTGTGCCTGGAGCTCAGGGCTTCCTGGTTTTAAAAGTCCTAGGCCTAAGCCTAACAGTAACCCTAGGAAGGTAAATCAGCCGGGTATTAGGGTTCTTCCTAAGGAAAAAGCTGTGAAAGCAGCCATGTTGTGGCACTTCTGCGCTCCCTTTGGGATGCCTTTGGCAGATGCAGTAAGCCTGGAACTCAGGGCTTCCTGCTTAAAAAAATCCTAGCCCTAGGCTGAGCCCTAACCCTAACCCTAGGCAGATAAATCAGCCTAGGTATAGGGATGGTGCCAAGGAAAAAGCTGTGAAAGCTGCCATGTTGTTGCACTTTTGTACTCCCCTTGGGATGCCTTTCACAGCTGCCGTGTGCCTGGAGCTCAGGGCTTCCTGGTTTAAAAAACCATGTCCCTAGCTGAGACTGGAGGCAGGTGATTCAGCCTAGGCTTAGCAATGGTGCCAATGAAAACGTGTGGAGGCAGCCATTTTCTGGCACTTTTGTGCTCCCCTTGGGATGCCTTTCGCAGCTGCCGTGTGCCTGGAGCTCAGAGCTTGCTGGTTTAAAAAGCTCTACACCTAGGCGTAACCCTAACCCTAACCGTAACACTGGTCATTTAAATCAGCCTGGGTTTAGGAATTATCCCAAGGGAAAAGCTGTGGAGACAGCCATGTTGTGGCACTTTTGCGCTCCCCTTGGGATGCCTTTCACAGCTGCAGTGTGCTTGGAGCACAGGGCTTCCTGGTTTAAAAAACCACAACTTTAGCCCAAACTGGAGGCTTCGAAATCAGCCTTCGTTTCGGGACGTCCCCAAGGAAAAAGCTGTGGAGGCAGGCATGTTGAGGCACTTCTGCGCTCTTCTTGGGTAGTCCTTCGCAGCTGCTGTGTTCTTGGAACTCAGGGCTTTCTGGTTAAAAGAACACTAACCCTAGGCCTAACTCAAACCTTAAGCCTAGGAAGGAAAATCAGCCTATGATTCGGGATGGTCTCATGGAAATAGCAGTGGAGGCAGCCAAGTTGTGTCACTTTTGCGCTCCCCTTGGGATGCCTTTAACAGCTGCAGTGTGCCTGGAGCACAGGGCTTCCTGGTTTTAAAAGTCCTAGGCCTAAGCCTAACAGTAACCCTAGGAAGGTAAATCAGCCGGGTATTAGGGTTCTTCCTAAGGAAAAAGCTGTGAAAGCAGCCATGTTGTGGCACTTCTGCGCTCCCTTTGGGATGCCTTTGGCAGATGCAGTAAGCCTGGAACTCAGGGCTTCCTGCTTAAAAAAATCCTAGCCCTAGGCTGAGCCCTAACCCTAAGCCTAGGCAGATAAATCAGCCTAGGTATAGGGATGGTGCCAAGGAAAAAGCTGTGAAAGCTGCCATGTTGTTGCACTTTTGTACTCCCCTTGGGATGCCTTTCACAGCTGCCGTGTGCCTGGAGCTCAGGGCTTCCTGGTTTAAAAAACCATGTCCCTAGCTGAGACTGGAGGCAGGTGATTCAGCCTAGGCTTAGCAATGGTGCCAATGAAAACGTGTGGAGGCAGCCATTTTCTGGCACTTTTGTGCTCCCCTTGGGATGCCTTTTGCAGCTGCCGTGTGCCTGGAGCTCAGAGCTTGCTGGTTTAAAAAGCTCTACACCTAGGCGTAACCCTAACCCTAACCGTAACACTGGTCATTTAAATCAGCCTGGGTTTAGGAATCATCCCAAGGCAAAAGCTGTGGAGACAGCCATGTTGTGGCACTTTTGCGCTCCCCTTGGGATGCCTTTCACAGCTGCAGTGTGCTTGGAGCACAGGGCTTCCTGGTGTAAAAAACCACAACTTTAGCCCAAACTGGAGGCTTCTAAATCAGCCTTCGTTTCGGGACGTCCCCAAGGAAAAAGCTGTGGAGGCAGGCATGTTGAGGCACTTCTGCGCTCTTCTTGGGTAGTCCTTCGCAGCTGCTGTGTTCTTGGAACTCAGGGCTTTCTGGTTAAAAGAACACTAACCCTAGGCCTAACTCAAACCTTAAGCCTAGGAAGGAAAATCAGCCTATGATTCGGGATGGTCTCATGGAAATAGCAGTGGAGGCAGCCAAGTTGTGTCACTTTTGCGCTCCCCTTGGGATGCCTTTAACAGCTGCAGTGTGCCTGGAGCACAGGGCTTCCTGGTTTTAAAAGTCCTAGGCCTAAGCCTAACAGTAACCCTAGGAAGGTAAATCAGCCGGGTATTAGGGTTCTTCCTAAGGAAAAAGCTGTGAAAGCAGCCATGTTGTGGCACTTCTGCGCTCCCTTTGGGATGCCTTTGGCAGATGCAGTAAGCCTGGAACTCAGGGCTTCCTGGTTAAAAAAATCCTAGCCCTAGGCTGAGCCCTAACCCTAACCCTAGGCAGATAAATCAGCCTAGGTATAGGGATGGTGCCAAGGAAAAAGCTGTGAAAGCTGCCATGTTGTTGCACTTTTGTACTCCCCTTGGGATGCCTTTCACAGCTGCCGTGTGCCTGGAGCTCAGGGCTTCCTGGTTTAAAAAACCATGTCCCTAGCTGAGACTGGAGGCAGGTGATTCAGCCTAGGCTTAGCAATGGTGCCAATGAAAACGTGTGGAGGCAGCCATTTTCTGGCACTTTTGTGCTCCCCTTGGGATGCCTTTCGCAGCTGCCGTGTGCCTGGAGCTCAGAGCTTGCTGGTTTAAAAAGCTCTACACCTAGGCGTAACCCTAACCCTAACCGTAACACTGGTCATTTAAATCAGCCTGGGTTTAGGAATTATCCCAAGGGAAAAGCTGTGGAGACAGCCATGTTGTGGCACTTTTGCGCTCCCCTTCGGATGCCTTTCACAGCTGCAGTGTGCTTGGAGCACAGGGCTTCCTGGTTTAAAAAACCACAACTTTAGCCCAAACTGGAGGCTTCGAAATCAGCCTTCGTTTCGGGACGTCCCCAAGGAAAAAGCTGTGGAGGCAGGCATGTTGAGGCACTTCTGCGCTCTTCTTGGGTAGTCCTTCGCAGCTGCTGTTTTCTTGGAACTCAGGGCTTTCTGGTTAAAAGAACACTAACCCTAGGCCTAACTCAAACCTTAAGCCTAGGAAGGAAAATCAGCCTATGATTCGGGATGGTCTCATGGAAATAGCAGTGGAGGCAGCCAAGTTGTGTCACTTTTGCGCTCCCCTTGGGATGCCTTTAACAGCTGCAGTGTGCCTGGAGCACAGGGCTTCCTGGTTTTAAAAGTCCTAGGCCTAAGCCTAACAGTAACCCTAGGAAGGTAAATCAGCCGGGTATTAGGGTTCTTCCTAAGGAAAAAGCTGTGAAAGCAGCCATGTTGTGGCACTTCTGCGCTCCCTTTGGGATGCCTTTGGCAGATGCAGTAAGCCTGGAACTCAGGGCTTCCTGCTTAAAAAAATCCTAGCCCTAGGCTGAGCCCTAACCCTAAGCCTAGGCAGATAAATCAGCCTAGGTATAGGGATGGTGCCAAGGAAAAAGCTGTGAAAGCTGCCATGTTGTTGCACTTTTGTACTCCCCTTGGGATGCCTTTCACAGCTGCCGTGTGCCTGGAGCTCAGGGCTTCCTGGTTTAAAAAACCATGTCCCTAGCTGAGACTGGAGGCAGGTGATTCAGCCTAGGCTTAGCAATGGTGCCAATGAAAACGTGTGGAGGCAGCCATTTTCTGGCACTTTTGTGCTCCCCTTGGGATGCCTTTCGCAGCTGCCGTGTGCCTGGAGCTCAGAGCTTGCTGGTTTAAAATGCTCTACACCTAGGCGTAACCCTAACCCTAACCGTAACACTGGTCATTTAAATCAGCCTGGGTTTAGGAATCATCCCAAGGGAAAAGCTGTGGAGACAGCCATGTTGTGGCACTTTTGCGCTCCCCTTGGGATGCCTTTCACAGCTGCAGTGTGCTTGGAGCACAGGGCTTCCTGGTGTAAAAAACCACAACTTTAGCCCAAACTGGAGGCTTCTAAATCAGCCTTCGTTTCGGGACGTCCCCAAGGAAAAAGCTGTGGAGGCAGGCATGTTGAGGCACTTCTGCGCTCTTTTGGGTAGTCCTTCGCAGCTGCTGTGTTCTTGGAACTCAGGGCTTTCTGGTTAAAAGAACACTAACCCTAGGCCTAACTCAAACCTTAAGCCTAGGAAGGAAAATCAGCCTATGATTCGGGATGGTCTCATGGAAATAGCAGTGGAGGCAGCCAAGTTGTGTCACTTTTGCGCTCCCCTTGGGATGCCTTTAACAGCTGCAGTGTGCCTGGAGCACAGGGCTTCCTGGTTTTAAAAGTCCTAGGCCTAAGCCTAACAGTAACCCTAGGAAGGTAAATCAGCCGGGTATTAGGGTTCTTCCTAAGGAAAAAGCTGTGAAAGCAGCCATGTTGTGGCACTTCTGCGCTCCCTTTGGGATGCCTTTGGCAGATGCAGTAAGCCTGGAACTCAGGGCTTCCTGGTTAAAAAAATCCTAGCCCTAGGCTGAGCCCTAACCCTAACCCTAGGCAGATAAATCAGCCTAGGTATAGGGATGGTGCCAAGGAAAAAGCTGTGAAAGCTGCCATATTGTTGCACTTTTGTACTCCCCTTGGGATGCCTTTCACAGCTGCCGTGTGCCTGGAGCTCAGGGCTTCCTGGTTTAAAAAACCATGTCCCTAGCTGAGACTGGAGGCAGGTGATTCAGCCTAGGCTTAGCAATGGTGCCAATGAAAACGTGTGGAGGCAGCCATTTTCTGGCACTTTTGTGCTCCCCTTGGGATGCCTTTCGCAGCTGCCGTGTGCCTGGAGCTCAGAGCTTGCTGGTTTAAAAAGCTCTACACCTAGGCGTAACCCTAACCCTAACCGTAACACTGGTCATTTAAATCAGCCTGGGTTTAGGAATTATCCCAAGGGAAAAGCTGTGGAGACAGCCATGTTGTGGCACTTTTGCGCTCCCCTTGGGATGCCTTTCACAGCTGCAGTGTGCTTGGAGCACAGGGCTTCCTGGTTTAAAAAACCACAACTTTAGCCCAAACTGGAGGCTTCTAAATCAGCCTTCGTTTCGGGACGTCCCCAAGGAAAAAGCTGTGGAGGCAGGCATGTTGAGGCACTTCTGCGCTCTTCTTGGGTAGTCCTTCGCAGCTGCTGTGTTCTTGGAACTCAGGGCTTTCTGGTTAAAAGAACACTAACCCTAGGCCTAACTCAAACCTTAAGCCTAGGAAGGAAAATCAGCCTATGATTCGGGATGGTCTCATGGAAATAGCAGTGGAGGCAGCCAAGTTGTGTCACTTTTGCGCTCCCCTTGGGATGCCTTTAACAGCTGCAGTGTGCCTGGAGCACAGGGCTTCCTGGTTTTAAAAGTCCTAGGCCTAAGCCTAACAGTAACCCTAGGAAGGTAAATCAGCCGGGTATTAGGGTTCTTCCTAAGGAAAAAGCTGTGAAAGCAGCCATGTTGTGGCACTTCTGCGCTCCCTTTGGGATGCCTTTGGCAGATGCAGTAAGCCTGGAACTCAGGGCTTCCTGGTTAAAAAATTCCTTGCCCTTGGCTGAGCCCTAACCCTAACCCTAGGCAGATAAATCAGCCTAGGTATAGGGATGGTGCCAAGGAAAAAGCTGTGAAAGCTGCCATGTTGTTGCACTTTTGTACTCCCCTTGGGATGCCTTTCACAGCTGCCGTGTGCCTGGAGCTCAGGGCTTCCTGGTTTAAAAAACCATGTCCCTAGCTGAGACTGGAGGCAGGTGATTCAGCCTAGGCTTAGCAATGGTGCCAATGAAAACGTGTGGAGGCAGCCATTTTCTGGCACTTTTGTGCTCCCCTTGGGATGCCTTTCGCAGCTGCCGTGTGCCTGGAGCTCAGAGCTTGCTGGTTTAAAATGCTCTACACCTAGGCGTAACCCTAACCCTAACCATAACACTGGTCATTTAAATCAGCCTGGGTTTAGGAATTATCCCAAGGGAAAAGCTGTGGAGACAGCCATGTTGTGGCACTTTTGCGCTCCCCTTGGGATGCCTTTCACAGCTGCAGTGTGCTTGGAGCACAGGGCTTCCTGGTGTAAAAAACCACAACTTTAGCCCAAACTGGAGGCTTCTAAATCAGCCTTCGTTTCGGGACGTCCCCAAGGAAAAAGCTGTGGAGGCAGGCATGTTGAGGCACTTCTGCGCTCTTCTTAGGCAGTCCTTCGCAGCTGCTGTGCTCTTGGAACTCAGGGCTTTCTGGTTAAAAGAACACTAACCCTAGGCCTAACTCAAACCTTAAGCCTAGGAAGGAAAATCAGCCTATGATTCGGGATGGTCTCATGGAAATAGCAGTGGAGGCAGCCAAGTTGTGTCACTTTTGCGCTCCCCTTGGGATGCCTTTAACAGCTGCAGTGTGCCTGGAGCACAGGGCTTCCTGGTTTTAAAAGTCCTAGGCCTAAGCCTAACAGTAACCCTAGGAAGGTAAATCAGCCGGGTATTAGGGTTCTTCCTAAGGAAAAAGCTGTGAAAGCAGCCATGTTGTGGACCTTCTGCGCTCCCTTTGGGATGCCTTTGGCAGATGCAGTAAGCCTGGAACTCAGGGCTTCCTGGTTAAAAAAATCCTTGCCCTTGGCTGAGCCCTAACCCTAACCCTAGGCAGATAAATCAGCCTAGGTATAGGGATGGTGCCAAGGAAAAAGCTGTGAAAGCTGCCATGTTGTTGCACTTTTGTACTCCCCTTGGGATGCCTTTCACAGCTGCCGTGTGCCTGGAGCTCAGGGCTTCCTGGTTTAAAAAACCATGTCCCTAGCTGAGACTGGAGGCAGGTGATTCAGCCTAGGCTTAGCAATGGTGCCAATGAAAACGTGTGGAGGCAGCCATTTTCTGGCACTTTTGTGCTCCCCTTGGGATGCTTTTCGCAGCTGCCGTGTGCCTGGAGCTCAGAGCTTGCTGGTTTAAAAAGCTCTACACCTAGGCGTAACCCTAACCCTAACCGTAACACTGGTCATTTAAATCAGCCTGGGTTTAGGAATTATCCCAAGGGAAAAGCTGTGGAGACAGCCATGTTGTGGCACTTTTGCGCTCCCCTTGGGATGCCTTTCACAGCTGCAGTGTGCTTGGAGCACAGGGCTTCCTGGTGTAAAAAACCACAACTTTAGCCCAAACTGGAGGCTTCTAAATCAGCCTTCGTTTCGGGACGTCCCCAAGGAAAAAGCTGTGGAGGCAGGCATGTTGAGGCACTTCTGCGCTCTTCTTGGGTAGTCCTTCGCAGCTGCTGTGTTCTTGGAACTCAGGGCTTTCTGGTTAAAAGAACACTAACCCTAGGCCTAACTCAAACCTTAAGCCTAGGAAGGAAAATCAGCCTATGATTCGGGATGGTCTCATGGAAATAGCAGTGGAGGCAGCCAAGTTGTGTCACTTTTGCGCTCCCCTTGGGATGCCTTTAACAGCTGCAGTGTGCCTGGAGCACAGGGCTTCCTGGTTTTAAAAGTCCTAGGCCTAAGCCTAACAGTAACCCTAGGAAGGTAAATCAGCCGGGTATTAGGGTTCTTCCTAAGGAAAAAGCTGTGAAAGCAGCCATGTTGTGGCACTTCTGCACTCCCTTTGGGATGCCTTTGGCAGATGCAGTAAGCCTGGAACTCAGGGCTTCCTGCTTAAAAAAATCCTAGCCCTAGGCTGAGCCCTAACCCTAACCCTAGGCAGATAAATCAGCCTAGGTATAGGGATGGTGCCAAGGAAAAAGCTGTGAAAGCTGCCATGTTGTTGCACTTTTGTACTCCCCTTGGGATGCCTTTCACAGCTGCCGTGTGCCTGGAGCTCAGGGCTTCCTGGTTTAAAAAACCATGTCCCTAGCTGAGACTGGAGGCAGGTGATTCAGCCTAGGCTTAGCAATGGTGCCAATGAAAACGTGTGGAGGCAGCCATTTTCTGGCACTTTTGTGCTCCCCTTGGGATGCCTTTCGCAGCTGCCGTGTGCCTGGAGCTCAGAGCTTGCTGGTTTAAAAAGCTCTACACCTAGGCGTAACCCTAACCCTAACCGTAACACTGGTCATTTAAATCAGCCTGGGTTTAGGAATTATCCCAAGGCAAAAGCTGTGGAGACAGCCATGTTGTGGCACTTTTGCGCTCCCCTTGGGATGCCTTTCACAGCTGCAGTGTGCTTGGAGCACAGGGCTTCCTGGTGTAAAAAACCACAACTTTAGCCCAAACTGGAGGCTTCTAAATCAGCCTTCGTTTCGGGACGTCCCCAAGGAAAAAGCTGTGGAGGCAGGCATGTTGAGGCACTTCTGCGCTCTTCTTGGGTAGTCCTTCGCAGCTGCTGTGTTCTTGGAACTCAGGGCTTTCTGGTTAAAAGAACACTAACCCTAGGCCTAACTCAAACCTTAAGCCTAGGAAGGAAAATCAGCCTATGATTCGGGATGGTCTCATGGAAATAGCAGTGGAGGCAGCCAAGTTGTGTCACTTTTGCGCTCCCCTTGGGATGCCTTTAACAGCTGCAGTGTGCCTGGAGCACAGGGCTTCCTGGTTTTAAAAGTCCTAGGCCTAAGCCTAACAGTAACCCTAGGAAGGTAAATCAGCCGGGTATTAGGGTTCTTCCTAAGGAAAAAGCTGTGAAAGCAGCCATGTTGTGGCACTTCTGCGCTCCCTTTGGGATGCCTTTGGCAGATGCAGTAAGCCTGGAACTCAGGGCTTCCTGCTTAAAAAAATCCTAGCCCTAGGCTGAGCCCTAACCCTAACCCTAGGCAGATAAATCAGCCTAGGTATAGGGATGGTGCCAAGGAAAAAGCTGTGAAAGCTGCCATGTTGTTGCACTTTTGTACTCCCCTTGGGATGCCTTTCACAGCTGCCGTGTGCCTGGAGCTCAGGGCTTCCTGGTTTAAAAAACCATGTCCCTAGCTGAGACGGGAGGCAGGTGATTCAGCCTAGGCTTAGCAATGGTGCCAATGAAAACGTGTGGAGGCAGCCATTTTCTGGCACTTTTGTGCTCCCCTTGGGATGCCTTTTGCAGCTGCCGTGTGCCTGGAGCTCAGAGCTTGCTGGTTTAAAAAGCTCTACACCTAGGCGTAACCCTAACCCTAACCGTAACACTGGTCATTTAAATCAGCCTGGGTTTAGGAATCATCCCAAGGCAAAAGCTGTGGAGACAGCCATGTTGTGGCACTTTTGCGCTCCCCTTGGGATGCCTTTCACAGCTGCAGTGAGCTTGGAGCACAGGGCTTCCTGGTGTAAAAAACCACAACTTTAGCCCAAACTGGAGGCTTCTAAATCAGCCTTCGTTTCGGGACGTCCCCAAGGAAAAAGCTGTGGAGGCAGGCATGTTGTGGCACTTCTGCGCTCTTCTTAGGCAGTCCTTCGCAGCTGCTGTGCTCTTGGAACTCAGGGCTTTCTGGTTAAAAGAACACTAACCCTAGGCCTAACTCAAACCTTAAGCCTAGGAAGGAAAATCAGCCTATGATTCGGGATGGTCTCATGGAAATAGCAGTGGAGGCAGCCAAGTTGTGTCACTTTTGCGCTCCCCTTGGGATGCCTTTAACAGCTGCAGTGTGCCTGGAGCACAGGGCTTCCTGGTTTTAAAAGTCCTAGGCCTAAGCCTAAGAGTAACCCTAGGAAGGTAAATCAGCCGGGTATTAGGGTTCTTCCTAAGGAAAAAGCTGTGAAAGCAGCCATGTTGTGGCACTTCTGCGCTCCCTTTGGGATGCCTTTGGCAGATGCAGTAAGCCTGGAACTCAGGGCTTCCTGGTTAAAAAAATCCTTGCCCTTGGCTGAGCCCTAACCCTAACCCTAGGCAGATAAATCAGCCTAGGTATAGGGATGGTTCCAAGGAAAAAGCTGTGAAAGCTGCCATGTTGTTGCACTTTTGTACTCCCCTTGGGATGCCTTTCACAGCTGCCGTGTGCCTGGAGCTCAGGGCTTCCTGGTTTAAAAAACCATGTCCCTAGCTGAGACTGGAGGCAGGTGATTCAGCCTAGGCTTAGCAATGGTGCCAATGAAAACGTGTGGAGGCAGCCATTTTCTGGCACTTTTGTGCTCCCCTTGGGATGCCTTTCGCAGCTGCCGTGTGCCTGGAGCTCAGAGCTTGCTGGTTTAAAAAGCTCTACACCTAGGCGTAACCCTAACCCTAACCGTAACACTGGTCATTTAAATCAGCCTGGGTTTAGGAATTATCCCAAGGGAAAAGCTGTGGAGACAGCCATGTTGTGGCACTTTTGCGCTCCCCTTGGGATGCCTTTCACAGCTGCAGTGTGCTTGGAGCACAGGGCTTCCTGGTTTAAAAAAACCACAACTTTAGCCCAAACTGGAGGCTTCTAAATCAGCCTTCGTTTCGGGACGTCCCCAAGGAAAAAGCTGTGGAGGCAGGCATGTTGAGGCACTTCTGCGCTCTTCTTGGGTAGTCCTTCGCAGCTGCTGTGTTCTTGGAACTCAGGGCTTTCTGGTTAAAAAAACACTAACCCTAGGCCTAACTCAAACCTTAAGCCTAGGAAGGAAAATCAGCCTATGATTCGGGATGGTCTCATGGAAATAGCAGTGGAGGCAGCCAAGTTGTGTCACTTTTGCGCTCCCCTTGGGATGCCTTTAACAGCTGCAGTGTGCCTGGAGCACAGGGCTTCCTGGTTTTAAAAGTCCTAGGCCTAAGCCTAACAGTAACCCTAGGAAGGTAAATCAGCCGGGTATTAGGGTTCTTCCTAAGGAAAAAGCTGTGAAAGCAGCCATGTTGTGGCACTTCTGCGCTCCCTTTGGGATGCCTTTGGCAGATGCAGTAAGCCTGGAACTCAGGGCTTCCTGGTTAAAAAAATCCTAGCCCTAGGCTGAGCCCTAACCCTAACCCTAGGCAGATAAATCAGCCTAGGTATAGGGATGGTGCCAAGGAAAAAGCTGTGAAAGCTGCCATGTTGTTGCACTTTTGTACTCCCCTTGGGATGCCTTTCACAGCTGCCAAGTGCCTGGAGCTCAGGGCTTCCTGGTTTAAAAAACCATGTCCCTAGCTGAGACTGGAGGCAGGTGATTCAGCCTAGGCTTAGCAATGGTGCCAATGAAAACGTGTGGAGGCAGCCATTTTCTGGCACTTTTGTGCTCCCCTTGGGATGCCTTTCGCAGCTGCCGTGTGCCTGGAGCTCAGAGCTTGCTGGTTTAAAAAGCTCTACACCTAGGCGTAACCCTAACCCTAACCGTAACACTGGTCATTTAAATCAGCCTGGGTTTAGGAATTATCCCAAGGGAAAAGCTGTGGAGACAGCCATGTTGTGGCACTTTTGCGCTCCCCTTGGGATGCCTTTCACAGCTGCAGTGTGCTTGGAGCACAGGGCTTCCTGGTGTAAAAAACCACAACTTTAGCCCAAACTGGAGGCTTCTAAATCAGCCTTCGTTTCGGGACGTCCCCAAGGAAAAAGCTGTGGAGGCAGTCATGTTGAGGCACTTCTGCGCTCTTCTTGGGTAGTCCTTCGCAGCTGCTGTGTTCTTGGAACTCAGGGCTTTCTGGTTAAAAGAACACTAACCCTAGGCCTAACTCAAACCTTAAGCCTAGGAAGGAAAATCAGCCTATGATTCGGGATGGTCTCATGGAAATAGCAGTGGAGGCAGCCAAGTTGTGTCACTTTTGCGCTCCCCTTGGGATGCCTTTCACAGCTGCAGTTTGCCTGGAGCACAGGGCTTCCTGGTTTTAAAAGTCCTAGGCCTAAGCCTAAGAGTAACCCTAGGAAGGTAAATCAGCCGGGTATTAGGGTTCTTCCTAAGGAAAAAGCTGTGAAAGCAGCCATGTTGTGGCACTTCTGCGCTCCCTTTGGGATGCCTTTGGCAGATGCAGTAAGCCTGGAACTCAGGGCTTCCTGCTTAAAAAAATCCTTGCCCTTGGCTGAGCCCTAACCCTAACCCTAGGCAGATAAATCAGCCTAGGTATAGGGATGGTGCCAAGGAAAAAGCTGTGAAAGCTGCCATGTTGTTGCACTTTTGTACTCCCCTTGGGATGCCTTTCACAGCTGCCGTGTGCCTGGAGCTCAGGGCTTCCTGGTTTAAAAAACCATGTCCCTAGCTGAGACTGGAGGCAGGTGATTCAGCCTAGGCTTAGCAATGGTGCCAATGAAAACGTGTGGAGGCAGCCATTTTCTGGCACTTTTGTGCTCCCCTTGGGATGCCTTTCGCAGCTGTTGTGTGCCTGGAGCTCAGAGCTTGCTGGTTTAAAAAGCTCTACACCTAGGCCTAACCCTAACCCTAACCGTAACACTGGTCATTTAAATCAGCCTGGGTTTAGGAATTATCCCAAGGGAAAAGCTGTGGAGACAGCCATGTTGTGGCACTTTTGCGCTCCCCTTGGGATGCCTTTCACAGCTGCAGTGTGCTTGGAGCACAGGGCTTCCTGGTTTAAAAAACCACAACTTTAGCCCAAACTGGAGGCTTCTAAATCAGCCTTCGTTTCGGGACGTCCCCAAGGAAAAAGCTGTGGAGGCAGGCATGTTGAGGCACTTCTGCGCTCTTCTTGGGTAGTCCTTCGCAGCTGCTGTGTTCTTGGAACTCAGGGCTTTCTGGTTAAAAGAACACTAACCCTAGGCCTAACTCAAACCTTAAGCCTAGGAAGGAAAATCAGCCTATGATTCGGGATGGTCTCATGGAAATAGCAGTGGAGGCAGCCAAGTTGTGTCACTTTTGCGCTCCCCTTGGGATGCCTTTCACAGCTGCAGTGTGCCTGGAGCACAGGGCTTCCTGGTTTTAAAAGTCCTAGGCCTAAGCCTAACAGTAACCCTAGGAAGGTAAATCAGCCGGGTATTAGGGTTCTTCCTAAGGAAAAAGCTGTGAAAGCAGCCATGTTGTGGCACTTCTGCGCTCCCTTTGGGATGCCTTTGGCAGATGCAGTAAGCCTGGAACTCAGGGCTTCCTGGTTAAAAAAATCCTTGCCCTTGGCTGAGCCCTAACCCTAACCCTAGGCAGATAAATCAGCCTAGGTATAGGGATGGTGCCAAGGAAAAAGCTGTGAAAGCTGCCATGTTGTTGCACTTTTGTACTCCCCTTGGGATGCCTTTCACAGCTGCCGTGTCCCTGGAGCTCAGGGCTTCCTGGTTTAAAAAACCATGTCCCTAGCTGAGACTGGAGGCAGGTGATTCAGCCTAGGCTTAGCAATGGTGCCAATGAAAACGTGTGGAGGCAGCCATTTTCTGGCACTTTTGTGCTCCCCTTGGGATGCCTTTTGCAGCTGCCGTGTGCCTGGAGCTCAGAGCTTGCTGGTTTAAAAAGCTCTACACCTAGGCGTAACCCTAACCCTAACCGTAACACTGGTCATTTAAATCAGCCTGGGTTTAGGAATTATCCCAAGGGAAAAGCTGTGGAGACAGCCATGTTGTGGCACTTTTGCGCTCCCCTTGGGATGCCTTTCACAGCTGCAGTGTGCTTGGAGCACAGGGCTTCCTGGTTTAAAAAACCACAACTTTAGCCCAAACTGGAGGCTTCTAAATCAGCCTTCGTTTCGGGACGTCCCCAAGGAAAAAGCTGTGGAGGCAGGCATGTTGAGGCACTTCTGCGCTCTTCTTGGGTAGTCCTTCGAAAGGTGCTGTGTTCTTGGAACTCAGGGCTTTCTGGTTAAAAGAACACTAACCCTAGGCCTAACTCAAACCTTAAGCCTAGGAAGGAAAATCAGCCTATGATTCGGGATGGTCTCATGGAAATAGCAGTGGAGGCAGCCAAGTTGTGTCACTTTTGCGCTCCCCTTGGGATGCCTTTAACAGCTGCAGTGTGCCTGGAGCACAGGGCTTCCTGGTTTTAAAAGTCCTAGGCCTAAGCCTAACAGTAACCCTAGGAAGGTAAATCAGCCGGGTATTAGGGTTCTTCCTAAGGAAAAAGCTGTGAAAGCAGCCATGTTGTGGCACTTCTGCGCTCCCTTTGGGATGCCTTTGGCAGATGCAGTAAGCCTGGAACTCAGGGCTTCCTGCTTAAAAAAATCCTTGCCCTAGGCTGAGCCCTAACCCTAGGCAGATAAATCAGCCTAGGTATAGGGATGGTGCCAAGGAAAAAGCTGTGAAAGCTGCCATGTTGTTGCACTTTTGTACTCCCCTTGGGATGCCTTTCACAGCTGCCATGTGCCTGGAGCTCAGGGCTTCCTGGTTTAAAAAACCATGTCCCTAGCTGAGACTGGAGGCGGGTGATTCAGCCTAGGCTTAGCAATGGTGCCAATGAAAATGTGTGGAGGCAGCCATTTTCTGGCACTTTTGTGCTCCCCTTGGGATGCCTTTCGCAGCTGCCCTGTGCCTGGAGCTCAGAGCTTGCTGGTTTAAAAAGCTCTACACCTAGGCGTAACCCTAACCCTAACCGTAACACTGGTCATTTAAATCAGCCTGGGTTTAGGAATTATCCCAAGGGAAAAGCTGTGGAGACAGCCATGTTGTGGCACTTTTGCGCTCCCCTTGGGATGCCTTTCACAGCTGCAGTGTGCTTGGAGCACAGGGCTTCCTGGTTTAAAAAACCACAACTTTAGCCCAAACTGGAGGCTTCTAAATCAGCCTTCGTTTCGGGACGTCCCCAAGGAAAAAGCTGTGGAGGCAGGCATGTTGAGGCACTTCTGCGCTCTTCTTGGGTAGTCCTTTGCAGCTGCTGTGTTCTTGGAACTCAGGGCTTTCTGGTTAAAAGAACACTAACCCTAGGCCTAACTCAAACCTTAAGCCTAGGAAGGAAAATCAGCCTATGATTTGGGATGGTCTCATGGAAATAGCAGTGGAGGCAGCCAAGTTGTGTCACTTTTGCGCTCCCCTTGAGATGCCTTTAACAGCTGCAGTGTGCCTGGAGCACAGGGCTTCCTGGTTTTAAAAGTCCTAGGCCTAAGCCTAACAGTAACCCTAGGAAGGTAAATCAGCCGGGTATTAGGGTTCTTCCTAAGGAAAAAGCTGTGAAAGCAGCCATGTTGTGGCACTTCTGCGCTCCCTTTGGGATGCCTTTGGCAGATGCAGTAAGCCTGGAACTCAGGGCTTCCTGGTTAAAAAAATCCTTGCCCTTGGCTGAGCCCTAACCCTAACCCTAGGCAGATAAATCAGCCTAGGTATAGGGATGGTGCCAAGGAAAAAGCTGTGAAAGCTGCCATGTTGTTGCACTTTTGTACTCCCCTTGGGATGCCTTTCACAGCTGCCGTGTGCCTGGAGCTCAGGGCTTCCTGGTTTAAAAAACCATGTCCCTAGCTGACACTGGAGGCAGGTGATTCAGCCTAGGCTTAGCAATGGTGCCAATGAAAACGTGTGGAGGCAGCCATTTTCTGGCACTTTTGTGCTCCCCTTGGGATGCCTTTCGCAGCTGCCGTGTGCCTGGAGCTCAGAGCTTGCTGGTTTAAAAAGCTCTACACCTAGGCGCAACCCTAACCCTAACCGTAACACTGGTCATTTAAATCAGCCTGGGTTTAGGAATTATCCCAAGGGAAAAGCTGTGGAGACAGCCATGTTGTGGCACTTTTGCGCTCCCCTTGGGATGCCTTTCACAGCTGCAGTGTGCTTGGAGCACAGGGCTTCCTGGTGTAAAAAACCACAACTTTAGCCCAAACTGGAGGCTTCTAAATCAGCCTTCGTTTCGGGACGTCCCCAAGGAAAAAGCTGTGGAGGCAGGCATGTTGAGGCACTTCTGCGCTCTTCTTGGGTAGTCCTTCGCAGCTGCTGTGTTCTTGGAACTCAGGGCTTTCTGGTTAAAAGAACACTAACCCTAGGCCTAACTCAAACCTTAAGCCTAGGAAGGAAAATCAGCCTATGATTCGGGATGGTCTCATGGAAATAGCAGTGGAGGCAGCCAAGTTGTGTCACTTTTGCGCTCCCCTTGGGATGCCTTTAACAGCTGCAGTGTGCCTGGAGCACAGGGCTTCCTGGTTTTAAAAGTCCTAGGCCTAAGCCTAACAGTAACCCTAGGAAGGTAAATCAGCCGGGTATTAGGGTTCTTCCTAAGGAAAAAGCTGTGAAAGCAGCCATGTTGTGGCACTTCTGCGCTCCCTTTGGGATGCCTTTGGCAGATGCAGTAAGCCTGGAACTCAGGGCTTCCTGGTTAAAAAAATCCTAGCCCTAGGCTGAGCCCTAACCCTAAGCCTAGGCAGATAAATCAGCCTAGGTATAGGGATGGTGCCAAGGAAAAAGCTGTGAAAGCTGCCATGTTGTTGCACTTTTGTACTCCCCTTGGGATGCCTTTCACAGCTGCCGTGTGCCTGGAGCTCAGGGCTTCCTGGTTTAAAAAACCATGTCCCTAGCTGAGACTGGAGGCAGGTGATTCAGCCTAGGCTTAGCAATGGTGCCAATGAAAACGTGTGGAGGCAGCCATTTTCTGGCACTTTTGTGCTCCCCTTGGGATGCCTTTCGCAGCTGCCGTGTGCCTGGAGCTCAGAGCTTGCTGGTTTAAAAAGCTCTACACCTAGGCGTAACCCTAACCCTAACCGTAACACTGGTCATTTAAATCAGCCTGGGTTTAGGAATTATCCCAAGGGAAAAGCTGTGGAGACAGCCATGTTGTGGCACTTTTGCGCTCCCCTTGGGATGCCTTTCACAGCTGCAGTGTGCTTGGAGCACAGGGCTTCCTGGTTTAAAAAACCACAACTTTAGCCCAAACTGGAGGCTTCTAAATCAGCCTTCGTTTCGGGACGTCCCCAAGGAAAAAGCTGTGGAGGCAGGCATGTTGAGGCACTTCTGCGCTCTTCTTGGGTAGTCCTTTGCAGCTGCTGTGTTCTTGGAACTCAGGGCTTTCTGGTTAAAAGAACACTAACCCTAGGCCTAACTCAAACCTTAAGCCTAGGAAGGAAAATCAGCCTATGATTCGGGATGGTCTCATGGAAATAGCAGTGGAGGCAGCCAAGTTGTGTCACTTTTGCGCTCCCCTTGGGATGCCTTTAACAGCTGCAGTGTGCCTGGAGCACAGGGCTTCCTGGTTTTAAAAGTCCTAGGCCTAAGCCTAACAGTAACCCTAGGAAGGTAAATCAGCCGGGTATTAGGGTTCTTCCTAAGGAAAAAGCTGTGAAAGCAGCCATGTTGTGGCACTTCTGCGCTCCCTTTGGGATGCCTTTGGCAGATGCAGTAAGCCTGGAACTCAGGGCTTCCTGGTTAAAAAAATCCTTGCCCTTGGCTGAGCCCTAACCCTAAGCCTAGGCAGATAAATCAGCCTAGGTATAGGGATGGTGCCAAGGAAAAAGCTGTGAAAGCTGCCATGTTGTTGCACTTTTGTACTCCCCTTGGGATGCCTTTCACAGCTGCCGTGTGCCTGGAGCTCAGGGCTTCCTGGTTTAAAAAACCATGTCCCTAGCTGAGACTGGAGGCAGGTGATTCAGCCTAGGCTTAGCAATGGTGCCAATGAAAACGTGTGGAGGCAGCCATTTTCTGGCACTTTTGTGCTCCCCTTGGGATGCCTTTCGCAGCTGCCGTGTGCCTGGAGCTCAGAGCTTGCTGGTTTAAAAAGCTCTACACCTAGGCGTAACCCTAACCCTAACCGTAACACTGGTCATTTAAATCAGCCTGGGTTTAGGAATTATCCCAAGGGAAAAGCTGTGGAGACAGCCATGTTGTGGCACTTTTGCGCTCCCCTTGGGATGCCTTTAACAGCTGCAGTGTGCCTGGAGCACAGGGCTTCCTGGTTTTAAAAGTCCAAGGCCTAAGCCTAACAGTAACCCTAGGAAGGTAAATCAGCCGGGTATTAGGGTTCTTCCTAAGGAAAAAGCTGTGAAAGCAGCCATGTTGTGGCACTTTTGCGCTCCCCTTGGGATGCCTTTCACTGCTGCAGTGTGCTTGGAGCACAGGGCTTCCTGGTTTAAAAAACCACAACTTTAGCCCAAACTGGAGGCTTCTAAATCAGCCTTCGTTTCGGGACGTCCCCAAGGAAAAAGCTGTGGAGGCAGGCATGTTGAGGCACTTCTGCGCTCTTCTTGGGTAGTCCTTCGCAGCTGCTGTGTTCTTGGAACTCAGGGCTTTCTGGTTAAAAGTACACTAACCCTAGGCCTAACTCAAACCTTAAGCCTAGGAAGGAAAATCAGCCTATGATTCGGGATGGTCTCATGGAAATAGCAGTGGAGGCAGCCAAGTTGTGTCACTTTTGCGCTCCCCTTGGGATGCCTTTAACAGCTGCAGTGTGCCTGGAGCACAGGGCTTCCTGGTTTTAAAAGTCCTAGGCCTAAGCCTAACAGTAACCCTAGGAAGGTAAATCAGCCGGGTATTAGGGTTCTTCCTAAGGAAAAAGCTGTGAAAGCAGCCATGTTGTGGCACTTCTGCGCTCCCTTTGGGATGCCTTTGGCAGATGCAGTAAGCCTGGAACTCAGGGCTTCCTGGTTAAAAAAATCCTTGCCCTTGGCTGAGCCCTAACCCTAACCCTAGGCAGATAAATCAGCCTAGGTATAGGGATGGTGCCAAGGAAAAAGCTGTGAAAGCTGCCATGTTGTTGCACTTTTGTACTCCCCTTGGGATGCCTTTCACAGCTGCCGTGTGCCTGGAGCTCAGGGCTTCCTGGTTTAAAAAACCATGTCCCTAGCTGAGACTGGAGGCAGGTGATTCAGCCTAGGCTTAGCAATGGTGCCAATGAAAACGTGTGGAGGCAGCCATTTTCTGGCACTTTTGTGCTCCCCTTGGATGCCTTTCGCAGCTGCCGTGTGCCTGGAGCTCAGAGCT
>NW_026683075.1:0-42669 GCF_027887145.1 Ammospiza caudacuta | reverse complement strand
AAGACGAGAAAGGCAAATCAGCCAGGAATTAGGCATGTCCCCAAGGAAAAAGCTGTGGAGGCAGGCATGTTGTGGTACTTTTGCGCTCTTCTTGGCTAGTCCTTCGCAGCTGCTGTGTTCTTGGAACTCAGGGCTTTCTGGTTAATAGACCCTTACCCTAGGCGTAACTCAAACCTTAACCCTAGGAAGGAAAATCAGCCTATGGTTCGGGATGGTCTCATGGAAATATCAGTGGTGGCAGCCAAGTTGCGTCACTTTTGCGCTCCCCTTGGGATGCCTTTTGCAGCTGCAGTGTGCCTGGAGCCCAGGGCTTCCTGGTTTTAAAAGTCCTAGGCCTAAGCCTAACAGTAACCCTAGGAAGGTAAATCAGCCGGGTATTAGGGTTCTTCCTAAGGGAAAAGCCGTGAAAGCAGCCATGTTGTGGCACTTCTGCACTCCCTTTGGGATGCCTTTGGCAGATGAAGTAAGCCTGGAACTCAGGGCTTCCTGGTTAAAGAAATCCAAGCCCTAGGCTGAACCCTAACCCTAACCCTAGGCAGATAAATCAGCCTAGGTATAGGGATGGTGCCAAGGAAAAAGCTGTGAAAGCTGCCATGTTGTTGCACTTTTGTACTCCCCTTGGGATGCCTTGAACAGCTGCAGTGTGCCTGGAGCCCAGGGCTTCCTAGTTTCAAAAATCCTAGCCCTAGGCCTAAGCCTAACAGTAACCCTGGGAAAGTAAATCAGCCTGATGTTAGGCTTCTTGCCAAGGAAAAAGCCGTGAAAGCAGCCATGTTGTGGCACTTTTGCACTCCCTTTTGGATGCCTTTCACAGCTCCAGTGTGCCTGGAACTCAGGGCTTCCTGCTTTTAAAAATCCTAGCCCTAGGCCGAACCGCAACCCTAAGACGAGAAAGGCAAATCAGCCAGGAATTAGGCATGTCCCCAAGGAAAAAGCTGTGGAGGCAGGCATGTTGTGGTACTTTTGCGCTCTTCTTGGCTAGTCCTTCGCAGCTGCTGTGTTCTTGGAACTCAGGGCTTTCTGGTTAATAGAACCCTTACCCTAGGCGTAACTCAAACCTTAACCCTAGGAAGGAAAATCAACCTATGGTTCGGGATGGTCTCATGGAAATATCAGTGGTGGCAGCCAAGTTGCGTCACTTTTGCGCTCCCCTTGGGATGCCTTTCGCAGCTGCAGTGTGCCTGGAGCCCAGGGCTTCCTGGTTTTAAAAGTCCTAGGCCTAAGCCTAACAGTAACCCTAGGAAGGTAAATCAGCCGGGTATTAGGGTTCTTCCTAAGGGAAAAGCCGTGAAAGCAGCCATGTTGTGGCACTTCTGCACTCCCTTTGGGATGCCTTTGGCAGATGAAGTAAGCCTGGAACTCAGGGCTTCCTGGTAAAAAAAATTCAAGCCCTAGGCTGAACCCTAACCCTAACCCTAGGCAGATAAATCAGCCTAGGTATAGGGATGGTGCCAAGGAAAAAGCTGTGAAAGCTGCCATGTTGTTGCACTTTTGTACTCCCCTTGGGATGCCTTGAACAGCTGCAGTGTGCCTGGAGCTAAGGGCTTCCTAGTTTCAAAAATCCTAGCCCTAGGCCTAAGCCTAACAGTAACCCTGGGAAAGTAAATCAGCCTGATGTTAGGCTTCTTGCCAAGGAAAAAGCCGTGAAAGCAGCCATGTTGTGGCACTTCTGCACTCCCTTTGGGATGCCTTTGGCAGATGAAGTAAGCCTGGAACTCAGGGCTTCCTGGTTAAAAAAATCCAAGCCCTAGGCTGAACCCTAACCCTAACCCTAGGCAGATAAATCAGCCTAGGTATAGGGATGGTGCCAAGGAAAAAGCTGTGAAAGCTGCCATGTTGTTGCACTTTTGTACTCCCCTTGGGATGCCTTGAACAGCTGCAGTGTGCCTGGAGCTAAGGGCTTCCTAGTTTCAAAAATCCTAGCCCTAGGCCTAAGCCTAACAGTAACCCTGGGAAAGTAAATCAGCCTGATGTTAGGCTTCTTGCCAAGGAAAAAGCCGTGAAAGCAGCCATGTTGTGGCACTTCTGCACTCCCTTTGGGATGCCTTTGGCAGATGAAGTAAGCCTGGAACTCAGGGCTTCCTGGTTAAAGAAATCCAAGCCCTAGGCTGAACCCTAACCCTAACCCTAGGCAGATAAATCAGCCTAGGTATAGGGATGGTGCCAAGGAAAAAGCTGTGAAAGCTGCCATGTTGCTGCACTTTTGTACTCCCCTTGGGATGCCTTGAACAGCTGCAGTGTGCCTGGAGCTAAGGGCTTCCTAGTTTCAAAACTCCTAGCCCTAGGCCTAAGCCTAACAGTAACCCTGGGAAAGTAAATCAGCCTGATGTTAGGCTTCTTGCCAAGGAAAAAGCCGTGAAACAGCCATGTTGTGGCACTTTTGCACTCCCTTTTGGATGCCTTTCACAGCTCCAGTGTGCCTGGAACTCAGGGCTTCCTGCTTTTAAAAATCCTAGCCCTAGGCCGAACCGCAACCCTAAGACGAGAAAGGCAAATCAGCCAGGAATTAGGCATGTCCCCAAGGAAAAAGCTGTGGAGGCAGGCATGTTGTGGTACTTTTGCGCACTTCTTGGCTAGTCCTTCGCAGCTGCTGTGTTCTTGGAACTCAGGGCTTTCTGGTTAATAGAACCCTTACCCTAGGCGTAACTCAAACCTTAACCCTAGGAAGGAAAATCAGCCTATGGTTCGGGATGGTCTCATGGAAATATCAGTGGTGGCAGCCAAGTTGCGTCACTTTTGCGCTCCCCTTGGGATGCCTTTCGCAGCTGCAGTGTGCCTGGAGCCCAGGGCTTCCTGGTTTTAAAAGTCCTAGGCCTAAGCCTAACAGTAACCCTAGGAAGGTAAATCAGCCGGGTATTAGGGTTCTTCCTAAGGGAAAAGCCGTGAAAGCAGCCATGTTGTGGCACTTCTGCACTCCCTTTGGGATGCCTTTGGCAGATGAAGTAAGCCTGGAACTCAGGGCTTCCTGGTTAAAGAAATCCAAGCCCTAGGCTGAACCCTAACCCTAACCCTAGGCAAATAAATCAGCCTAGGTATAGGGATGGTGCCAAGGAAAAAGCTGTGAAAGCTGCCATGTTGTTGCACTTTTGTACTCCCCTTGGGATGCCTTGAACAGCTGCAGTGTGCCTGGAGCCCAGGGCTTCCTAGTTTCAAAAATCCTAGCCCTAGGCCTAAGCCTAACAGTAACCCTGGGAAAGTATGTCAGCCTGGTGTTAGGCGTCTTGCCAAGGAAAAAGGCGTGAAAGCAGCCATGTTGTGGCACTTTTGCACTCCCTTTTGGATGCCTTTCACAGCTCCAGTGTGCCTGGAACTCAGGGCTTCCTGCTTTTAAAAATCCTAGCCCTAGGCCGAACCGCAACCCTAAGACGAGAAAGGCAAATCAGCCAGGAATTAGGCATGTCCCCAAGGAAAAAGCTGTGGAGGCAGGCATGTTGTGGTACTTTTGCGCTCTTCTTGGCTAGTCCTTCGCAGCTGCTGTGTTCTTGGAACTCAGGGCTTTCTGGTTAATAGAGCCCTTACCCTAGGCGTAACTCAAACCTTAACCCTAGGAAGGAAAATCAGCCTATGGTTCGGGATGGTCTCATGGAAATATCAGTGGTGGCAGCCAAGTTGCGTCACTTTTGCGCTCCCCTTGGGATGCCTTTCGCAGCTGCAGTGTGCCTGGAGCCCAGGGCTTCCTGGTTTTAAAAGTCCTAGGCCTAAGCCTAACAGTAACCCTAGGAAGGTAAATCAGCCGGGTATTAGGGTTCTTCCTAAGGGAAAAGCCGTGAAAGCAGCCATGTTGTGGCACTTCTGCACTCCCTTTGGGATGCCTTTGGCAGATGAAGTAAGCCTGGAACTCAGGGCTTCCTGGTTAAAGAAATCCAAGCCCTAGGCTGTACCCTAACCCTAACCCTAGGCAGATAAATCAGCCTAGGTATAGGGATGGTGCCAAGGAAAAAGCTGTGAAAGCTGCCATGTTGTTGCACTTTTGTACTCCCCTTGGGATGCCTTGAACAGCTGCAGTGTGCCTGGAGCCCAGGGCTTCCTAGTTTCAAAAATCCTAGCCCTAGGCCTAAGCCTAACAGTAACCCTGGGAAAGTATGTCAGCCTGATGTTAGGCTTCTTGCCAAGGAAAAAGCCGTGAAAGCAGCCATGTTGTGGCACTTTTGCACTCCCTTTTGGATGCCTTTCACAGCTCCAGTGTGCCTGGAACTCAGGGCTTCCTGATTTTAAAAATCCTAGCCCTAGGCCGAACCCCAACCCTAAGACGAGAAAGGCAAATCAGCCAGGAATTAGGCATGTCCCCAAGGAAAAAGCTGTGGAGGCAGGCATGTTGTGGTACTTTTGCGCTCTTCTTGGCTAGTCCTTCGCAGCTGCTGTGTTCTTGGAACTCAGGGCTTTCTGGTTAATAGACCCTTACCCTAGGCGTAACTCAAACCTTAACCCTAGGAAGGAAAATCAGCCTATGGTTCGGGATGGTCTCATGGAAATATCAGTGGTGGCAGCCAAGTTGCGTCACTTTTGCGCTCCCCTTGGGATGCCTTTCGCAGCTGCAGTGTGCCTGGAGCCCAGGGCTTCCTGGTTTTAAAAGTCCTAGGCCTAAGCCTAACAGTAACCCTAGGAAGGTAAATCAGCCGGGTATTAGGGTTCTTCCTAAGGGAAAAGCCGTGAAAGCAGCCATGTTGTGGCACTTCTGCACTCCCTTTGGGATGCCTTTGGCAGATGAAGTAAGCCTGGAACTCAGGGCTTCCTGGTTAAAGAAATCCAAGCCCTAGGCTGAACCCTAACCCTAACCCTAGGCAGATAAATCAGCCTAGGTATAGGGATGGTGCCAAGGAAAAAGCTGTGAAAGCTGCCATGTTGTTGCACTTTTGTACTCCCCTTGGGATGCCTTGAACAGCTGCAGTGTGCCTGGAGCTAAGGGCTTCCTAGTTTCAAAAATCCTAGCCCTAGGCCTAAGCCTAACAGTAACCCTGGGAAAGTAAATCAGCCTGATGTTAGGCTTCTTGCCAAGGAAAAAGCCGTGAAAGCAGCCATGTTGTGGCACTTCTGCACTCCCTTTGGGATGCCTTTGGCAGATGAAGTAAGCCTGGAACTCAGGGCTTCCTGGTTAAAGAAATCCAAGCCCTAGGCTGAACCCTAACCCTAACCCTAGGCAGATAAATCAGCCTAGGTATAGGGATGGTGCCAAGGAAAAAGCTGTGAAAGCTGCCATGTTGTTGCACTTTTGTACTCCCCTTGGGATGCCTTGAACAGCTGCAGTGTGCCTGGAGCCCAGGGCTTCCTAGTTTCAAAAATCCTAGCCCTAGGCCTAAGCCTAACAGTAACCCTGGGAAAGTAAATCAGCCTGATGTTAGGTTTCTTGCCAAGGAAAAAGCCGTGAAAGCAGCCATGTTGTGGCACTTTTGCACTCCCTTTTGGATGCCTTTCACAGCTCCAGTGTGCCTGGAACTCAGGGCTTCCTGCTTTTAAAAATCCTAGCCCTAGGCCGAACCCCAACCCTAAGACGAGAAAGGCAAATCAGCCAGGAATTAGGCATGTCCCCAAGGAAAAAGCTGTGGAGGCAGGTATGTTGTGGTACTTTTGCGCTCTTCTTGGCTAGTCCTTCGCAGCTGCTGTGTTCTTGGAACTCAGGGCTTTCTGGTTAATAGACCCTTACCCTAGGCGTAACTCAAACCTTAACCCTAGGAAGGAAAATCAGCCTATGGTTCGGGATGGTCTCATGGAAATATCAGTGGTGGCAGCCAAGTTGCGTCACTTTTGCGCTCCCCTTGGGATGCCTTTTGCAGCTGCAGTGTGCCTGGAGCCCAGGGCTTCCTGGTTTTAAAAGTCCTAGGCCTAAGCCTAACAGTAACCCTAGGAAGGTAAATCAGCCGGGTATTAGGGTTCTTCCTAAGGGAAAAGCCGTGAAAGCAGCCATGTTGTGGCACTTCTGCACTCCCTTTGGGATGCCTTTGGCAGATGAAGTAAGCCTGGAACTCAGGGCTTCCTGGTAAAAAAAATTCAAGCCCTAGGCTGAACCCTAACCCTAACCCTAGGCAGATAAATCAGCCTAGGTATAGGGATGGTGCCAAGGAAAAAGCTGTGAAAGCTGCCATGTTGTTGCACTTTTGTACTCCCCTTGGGATGCCTTGAACAGCTGCAGTGTGCCTGGAGCTAAGGGCTTCCTAGTTTCAAAAATCCTAGCCCTAGGCCTAAGCCTAACAGTAACCCTGGGAAAGTAAATCAGCCTGATGTTAGGCTTCTTGCCAAGGAAAAAGCCGTGAAAGCAGCCATGTTGTGGCACTTCTGCACTCCCTTTGGGATGCCTTTGGCAGATGAAGTAAGCCTGGAACTCAGGGCTTCCTGGTTAAAGAAATCCAAGCCCTAGGCTGAACCCTAACCCTAACCCTAGGCAGATAAATCAGCCTAGGTATAGGGATGGTGCCAAGGAAAAAGCTGTGAAAGCTGCCATGATGTTGCACTTTTGTACTCCCCTTGGGATGCCTTGAACAGCTGCAGTGTGCCTGGAGCTAAGGGCTTCCTAGTTTCAAAAATCCTAGCCCTAGGCCTAAGCCTAACAGTAACCCTGGGAAAGTAAATCAGCCTGATGTTAGGCTTCTTGCCAAGGAAAAAGCCGTGAAAGCAGCCATGTTGTGGCACTTCTGCACTCCCTTTGGGATGCCTTTGGCAGATGAAGTAAGCCTGGAACTCAGGGCTTCCTGGTTAAAGAAATCCAAGCCCTAGGCTGAACCCTAACCCTAACCCTAGGCAGATAAATCAGCCTAGGTATAGGGATGGTGGCGAGGAAAAAGCTGTGAAAGCTGCCATGTTGCTGCACTTTTGTACTCCCCTTGGGATGCCTTGAACAGCTGCAGTGTGCCTGGAGCTAAGGGCTTCCTAGTTTCAAAACTCCTAGCCCTAGGCCTAAGCCTAACAGTAACCCTGGGAAAGTAAATCAGCCTGATGTTAGGCTTCTTGCCAAGGAAAAAGCCGTGAAACAGCCATGTTGTGGCACTTTTGCACTCCCTTTTGGATGCCTTTCACAGCTCCAGTGTGCCTGGAACTCAGGGCTTCCTGCTTTTAAAAATCCTAGCCCTAGGCCGAACCGCAACCCTAAGACGAGAAAGGCAAATCAGCCAGGAATTAGGCATGTCCCCAAGGAAAAAGCTGTGGAGGCAGGCATGTTGTGGTACTTTTGCGCTCTTCTTGGCTAGTCCTTCGCAGCTGCTGTGTTCTTGGAACTCAGGGCTTTCTGGTTAATAGAACCCTTACCCTAGGCGTAACTCAAACCTTAACCCTAGGAAGGAAAATCAGCCTATGGTTCGGGATGGTCTCATGGAAATATCAGTGGTGGCAGCCAAGTTGCGTCACTTTTGCGCTCCCCTTGGGATGCCTTTTGCAGCTGCAGTGTGCCTGGAGCCCAGGGCTTCCTGGTTTTAAAAGTCCTAGGCCTAAGCCTAACAGTAACCCTAGGAAGGTAAATCAGCCGGGTATTAGGGTTCTTCCTAAGGGAAAAGCCGTGAAAGCAGCCATGTTGTGGCACTTCTGCACTCCCTTTGGGATGCCTTTGGCAGATGAAGTAAGCCTGGAACTCAGGGCTTCCTGGTTAAAGAAATCCAAGCCCTAGGCTGAACCCTAACCCTAACCCTAGGCAGATAAATCAGCCTAGGTATAGGGATGGTGCCAAGGAAAAAGCTGTGAAAGCTGCCATGTTGTTGCACTTTTGTACTCCCCTTGGGATGCCTTGAACAGCTGCAGTGTGCCTGGAGCCCAGGGCTTCCTAGTTTCAAAAATCCTAGCCCTAGGCCTAAGCCTAACAGTAACCCTGGGAAAGTAAATCAGCCTGATGTTAGGTTTCTTGCCAAGGAAAAAGCCGTGAAAGCAGCCATGTTGTGGCACTTTTGCACTCCCTTTTGGATGCCTTTCACAGCTCCAGTGTGCCTGGAACTCAGGGCTTCCTGCTTTTAAAAATCCTAGCCCTAGGCCGAACCCCAACCCTAAGACGAGAAAGGCAAATCAGCCAGGAATTAGGCATGTCCCCAAGGAAAAAGCTGTGGAGGCAGGCATGTTGTGGTACTTTTGCGCTCTTCTTGGCTAGTCCTTCGCAGCTGCTGTGTTCTTGGAACTCAGGGCTTTCTGGTTAATAGACCCTTACCCTAGGCGTAACTCAAACCTTAACCCTAGGAAGGAAAATCAGCCTATGGTTCGGGATGGTCTCATGGAAATATCAGTGGTGGCAGCCAAGTTGCGTCACTTTTGCGCTCCCCTTGGGATGCCTTTTGCAGCTGCAGTGTGCCTGGAGCCCAGGGCTTCCTGGTTTTAAAAGTCCTAGGCCTAAGCCTAACAGTAACCCTAGGAAGGTAAATCAGCCGGGTATTAGGGTTCTTCCTAAGGGAAAAGCCGTGAAAGCAGCCATGTTGTGGCACTTCTGCACTCCCTTTGGGATGCCTTTGGCAGATGAAGTAAGCCTGGAACTCAGGGCTTCCTGGTTAAAAAAATTCAAGCCCTAGGCTGAACCCTAACCCTAACCCTAGGCAGATAAATCAGCCTAGGTATAGGGATGGTGCCAAGGAAAAAGCTGTGAAAGCTGCCATGTTGTTGCACTTTTGTACTCCCCTTGGGATGCCTTGAACAGCTGCAGTGTGCCTGGAGCTAAGGGCTTCCTAGTTTCAAAAATCCTAGCCCTAGGCCTAAGCCTAACAGTAACCCTGGGAAAGTAAATCAGCCTGATGTTAGGCTTCTTGCCAAGGAAAAAGCCGTGAAAGCAGTCATGTTGTGGCACTTCTGCACTCCCTTTGGGATGCCTTTGGCAGATGAAGTAAGCCTGGAACTCAGGGCTTCCTGGTTAAAGAAATCCAAGCCCTCGGCTGAACCCTAACCGTAACCCTAGGCAGATAAATCAGCCTAGGTATAGGGATGGTGCCAAGGAAAAAGCTGTGAAAGCTGCCATGTTGTTGCACTTTTGTACTCCCCTTGGGATGCCTTGAACAGCTGCAGTGTGCCTGGAGCTAAGGGCTTCCTAGTTTCAAAAATCCTAGCCCTAGGCCTAAGCCTAACAGTAACCCTGGGAAAGTAAATCAGCCTGATGTTAGGCTTCTTGCCAAGGAAAAAGCCGTGAAAGCAGCCATGTTGTGGCACTTCTGCACTCCCTTTGGGATGCCTTTGGCAGATGAAGTAAGCCTGGAACTCAGGGCTTCCTGGTTTTAGAAATCCAAGCCCTAGGCTGAACCCTAACCCTAACCCTAGGCAGATAAATCAGCCTAGGTATAGGGATGGTGGCGAGGAAAAAGCTGTGAAAGCTGCCATGTTGCTGCACTTTTGTACTCCCCTTGGGATGCCTTGAACAGCTGCAGTGTGCCTGGAGCTAAGGGCTTCCTAGTTTCAAAAATCCTAGCCCTAGGCCTAAGCCTAACAGTAACCCTGGGAAAGTAAATCAGCCTGATGTTAGGCTTCTTGCCAAGGAAAAAGCCGTGAAAGCAGCCATGTTGTGGCACTTCTGCACTCCCTTTGGGATGCCTTTGGCAGATGAAGTAAGCCTGGAACTCAGGGCTTCCTGGTTAAAGAAATCCAAGCCCTAGGCTGTACCCTAACCCTAACCCTAGGCAGATAAATCAGCCTAGGTATAGGGATGGTGCCAAGGAAAAAGCTGTGAAAGCTGCCATGTTGTTGCACTTTTGTACTCCCCTTGGGATGCCTTGAACAGCTGCAGTGTGCCTGGAGCCCAGGGCTTCCTAGTTTCAAAAATCCTAGCCCTAGGCCTAAGCCTAACAGTAACCCTGGGAAAGTATGTCAGCCTAGTGTTAGGCTTCTTGCCAAGGAAAAAGCCGTGAAAGCAGCCATGTTGTGGCACTTTTGCACTCCCTTTTGGATGCCTTTCACAGCTCCAGTGTGCCTGGAACTCAGGGCTTCCTGATTTTAAAAATCCTAGCCCTAGGCCGAACCCCAACCCTTAGACGAGAAAGGCAAATCAGCCAGGAATTAGGCATGTCCCCAAGGAAAAAGCTGTGGAGGCAGGCATGTTGTGGTACTTTTGCGCTCTTCTTGGCTAGTCCTTCGCAGCTGCTGTGTTCTTGGAACTCAGGGCTTTCTGGTTAATAGAACCCTTACCCTAGGCGTAACTCAAACCTTAACCCTAGGAAGGAAAATCAACCTATGGTTCGGGATGGTCTCATGGAAATATCAGTGGTGGCAGCCAAGTTGCGTCACTTTTGCGCTCCCCTTGGGATGCCTTTCGCAGCTGCAGTGTGCCTGGAGGCCAGGGCTTCCTGGTTTTAAAAGTCCTAGGCCTAAGCCTAACAGTAACCCTAGGAAGGTAAATCAGCCGGGTATTAGGGTTCTTCCTGAGGGAAAAGCCGTGAAAGCAGCCATGTTGTGGCACTTCTGCACTCCCTTTGGGATGCCTTTGGCAGATGAAGTAAGCCTGGAACTCAGGGCTTCCTGGTTAAAGAAATTCAAGCCCTAGGCTGAACCCTAACCCTAACCCTAGGCAGATAAATCAGCCTAGGTATAGGGATGGTGCCAAGGAAAAAGCTGTGAAAGCTGCCATGTTGTTGCACTTTTGTACTCCCCTTGGGATGCCTTGAACAGCTGCAGTGTGCCTGGAGCTAAGGGCTTCCTAGTTTTAAAAATCCTAGCCCTAGGCCTAAGCCTAATAGTAACCCTGGGAAGGTAAGTCAGCCTGGTGTTAGGCGTCTTGCCAAGGAAAAAGCCGTGAAACAGCCATGTTGTGGCACTTTTGCACTCCCTTTTGGATGCCTTTCACAGCTCCAGTGTGCCTGGAACTCAGGGCTTCCTGCTTTTAAAAATCCTAGCCCTAGGCCGAACCCCAACCCTAAGACGAGAAAGGCAAATCAGCCAGGAATTAGGCATGTCCCCAAGGAAAAAGCTGTGGAGGCAGGCATGTTGTGGTACTTTTGCGCTCTTCTTGGCTAGTCCTTCGCAGCTGCTGTGTTCTTGGAACTCAGGGCTTTCTGGTTAATAGAACCCTTACCCTAGGCGTAACTCAAACCTTAACCCTAGGAAGGAAAATCAGCCTATGGTTCGGGATGGTCTCATGGAAATATCAGTGGTGGCAGCCAAGTTGCGTCACTTTTGCGCTCCCCTTGGGATGCCTTTCGCAGCTGCAGTGTGCCTGGAGCCCAGGGCTTCCTGGTTTTAAAAGTCCTAGGCCTAAGCCTAACAGTAACCCTAGGAAGGTAAATCAGCCGGGTATTAGGGTTCTTCCTAAGGGAAAAGCCGTGAAAGCAGCCATGTTGTGGCACTTCTGCACTCCCTTTGGGATGCCTTTGGCAGATGAAGTAAGCCTGGAACTCAGGGCTTCCTGGTTAAAAAAATTCAAGCCCTAGGCTGAACCCTAACCCTAACCCTAGGCAGATAAATCAGCCTAGGTATAGGGATGGTGCCAAGGAAAAAGCTGTGAAAGCTGCCATGTTGTTGCACTTTTGTACTCCCCTTGGGATGCCTTGAACAGCTGCAGTGTGCCTGGAGCTAAGGGCTTCCTAGTTTCAAAAATCCTAGCCCTAGGCCTAAGCCTAACAGTAACCCTGGGAAAGTAAATCAGCCTGATGTTAGGCTTCTTGCCAAGGAAAAAGCCGTGAAAGCAGCCATGTTGTGGCACTTCTGCACTCCCTTTGGGATGCCTTTGGCAGATGAAGTAAGCCTGGAACTCAGGGCTTCCTGGTTAAAGAAATCCAAGCCCTAGGCTGAACCCTAACCCTAACCCTAGGCAGATAAATCAGCCTAGGTATAGGGATGGTGCCAAGGAAAAAGCTGTGAAAGCTGCCATGTTGTTGCACTTTTGTACTCCCCTTGGGATGCCTTGAACAGCTGCAGTGTGCCTGGAGCTAAGGGCCTCCTAGTTTCAAAAATCCTAGCCCTAGGCCTAAGCCTAACAGTAACCCTGGGAAAGTAAATCAGCTTGATGTTAGGCTTCTTGCCAAGGAAAAAGCCGTGAAAGCAGCCATGTTGTGGCACTTTTGCACTCCCTTTTGGATGCCTTTCACAGCTCCAGTGTGCCTGGAACTCAGGGCTTCCTGCTTTTAAAAATCCTAGCCCTAGGCCGAACCCCAACCCTAAGACGAGAAAGGCAAATCAGCCAGGAATTAGGCATGTCCCCAAGGAAAAAGCTGTGGAGGCAGGCATGTTGTGGTACTTTTGCGCTCTTCTTGGCTAGTCCTTCGCAGCTGCTGTGTTCTTGGAACTCAGGGCTTTCTGGTTAATAGAACCCTTACCCTAGGCGTAACTCAAACCTTAACCCTAGGAAGGAAAATCAGCCTATGGTTCGGGATGCTCTCATGGAAATATCAGTGGTGGCAGCCAAGTTGCGTCACTTTTGCGCTCCCCTTGGGATGCCTTTTGCAGCTGCAGTGTGCCTGGAGCCCAGGGCTTCCTGGTTTTAAAAGTCCTAGGCCTAAGCCTAACAGTAACCCTAGGAAGGTAAATCAGCCGGGTATTAGGGTTCTTCCTAAGGGAAAAGCCGTGAAAGCAGCCATGTTGTGGCACTTCTGCACTCCCTTTGGGATGCCTTTGGCAGATGAAGTAAGCCTGGAACTCAGGGCTTCCTGGTAAAAAAAATTCAAGCCCTAGGCTGAACCCTAACCCTAACCCTAGGCAGATAAATCAGCCTAGGTATAGGGATGGTGCCAAGGAAAAAGCTGTGAAAGCTGCCATGTTGTTGCACTTTTGTACTCCCCTTGGGATGCCTTGAACAGCTGCAGTGTGCCTGGAGCTAAGGGCCTCCTAGTTTCAAAAATCCTAGCCCTAGGCCTAAGCCTAACAGTAACCCTGGGAAAGTAAAACAGCCTGATGTTAGGCTTCTTGCCAAGGAAAAAGCCGTGAAAGCAGCCATGTTGTGGCACTTTTGCACTCCCTTTTGGATGCCTTTCACAGCTCCAGTGTGCCTGGAACTCAGGGCTTCCTGCTTTTAAAAATCCTAGCCCTAGGCCGAACCCCAACCCTAAGACGAGAAAGGCAAATCAGCCAGGAATTAGGCATGTCCCCAAGGAAAAAGCTGTGGAGGCAGGCATGTTGTGGTACTTTTGCGCTCTTCTTGGCTAGTCCTTCGCAGCTGCTGTGTTCTTGGAACTCAGGGCTTTCTGGTTAATAGACCCTTACCCTAGGCGTAACTCAAACCTTAACCCTAGGAAGGAAAATCAGCCTATGGTTCGGGATGGTCTCATGGAAATATCAGTGGTGGCAGCCAAGTTGCGTCACTTTTGCGCTCCCCTTGGGATGCCTTTTGCAGCTGCAGTGTGCCTGGAGCCCAGGGCTTCCTGGTTTTAAAAGTCCTAGGCCTAAGCCTAACAGTAACCCTAGGAAGGTAAATCAGCCGGGTATTAGGGTTCTTCCTAAGGGAAAAGCCGTGAAAGCAGCCATGTTGTGGCACTTCTGCACTCCCTTTGGGATGCCTTTGGCAGATGAAGTAAGCCTGGAACTCAGGGCTTCCTGGTAAAAAAAATTCAAGCCCTAGGCTGAACCCTAACCCTAACCCTAGGCAGATAAATCAGCCTAGGTATAGGGATGGTGCCAAGGAAAAAGCTGTGAAAGCTGCCATGTTGTTGCACTTTTGTACTCCCCTTGGGATGCCTTGAACAGCTGCAGTGTGCCTGGAGCTAAGGGCTTCCTAGTTTCAAAAATCCTAGCCCTAGGCCTAAGCCTAACTGTAACCCTGGGAAAGTAAATCAGCCTGATGTTAGGCTTCTTGCCAAGCAAAAAGCCGTGAAAGCAGCCATGTTGTGGCACTTCTGCACTCCCTTTGGGATGCCTTTGGCAGATGAAGTAAGCCTGGAACTCAGGGCTTCCTGGTTAAAGAAATCCAAGCCCTAGGCTGAACCCTAACCCTAACCCTAGGCAGATAAATCAGCCTAGGTATAGGGATGGTGCCAAGGAAAAAGCTGTGAAAGCTGCCATGTTGTTGCACTTTTGTACTCCCCTTGGGATGCCTTGAACAGCTGCAGTGTGCCTGGAGCTAAGGGCTTCCTAGTTTCAAAAATCCTAGCCCTAGGCCTAAGCCTAACAGTAACCCTGGGAAAGTAAATCAGCCTGATGTTAGGCTTCTTGCCAAGGAAAAAGCCGTGAAAGCAGCCATGTTGTGGCACTTCTGCACTCCCTTTGGGATGCCTTTGGCAGATGAAGTAAGCCTGGAACTCAGGGCTTCCTGGTTAAAGAAATCCAAGCCCTAGGCTGAACCCTAACCCTAACCCTAGGCAGATAAATCAGCCTAGGTATAGGGATGGTGCCAAGGAAAAAGCTGTGAAAGCTGCCATGTTGTTGCACTTTTGTACTCCCCTTGGGATGCCTTGAACAGCTGCAGTGTGCCTGGAGCCCAGGGCTTCCTAGTTTTAAAAATCCTAGCCCTAGGCCTAAGCCTAACAGTAACCCTGGGAAGGTAAATCAGCCTGCTGTTAGGCTTCTTGCCAAGGAAAAAGCCGTGAAAGCAGCCATGTTGTGGCACTTTTGCACTCCCTTTTGGATGCCTTTCACAGCTCCAGTGTGCCTGGAACTCAGGGCTTCCTGCTTTTAAAAATCCTAGCCCTAGGCCGAACCGCAACCCTAAGACGAGAAAGGCAAATCAGCCAGGAATTAGGCATGTCCCCAAGGAAAAAGCTGTGGAGGCAGGCATGTTGTGGTACTTTTGCGCTCTTCTTGGCTAGTCCTTCGCAGCTGCTGTGTTCTTGGAACTCAGGGCTTTCTGGTTAATAGAACCCTTACCCTAGGCGTAACTCAAACCTTAACCCTAGGAAGGAAAATCAGCCTATGGTTCGGGATGGTCTCATGGAAATATCAGTGGTGGCAGCCAAGTTGCGTCACTTTTGCGCTCCCCTTGGGATGCCTTTTGCAGCTGCAGTGTGCCTGGAGCCCAGGGCTTCCTGGTTTTAAAAGTCCTAGGCCTAAGCCTAACAGTAACCCTAGGAAGGTAAATCAGCCGGGTATTAGGGTTCTTCCTAAGGGAAAAGCCGTGAAAGCAGCCATGTTGTGGCACTTCTGCACTCCCTTTGGGATGCCTTTGGCAGATGAAGTAAGCCTGGAACTCAGGGCTTCCTGGTTAAAGAAATTCAAGCCCTAGGCTGAACCCTAACCCTAACCCTAGGCAGATAAATCAGCCTAGGTATAGGGATGGTGCCAAGGAAAAAGCTGTGAAAGCTGCCATGTTGTTGCACTTTTGTACTCCCCTTGGGATGCCTTGAACAGCTGCAGTGTGCCTGGAGCCCAGGGCTTCCTAGTTTCAAAAATCCTAGCCCTAGGCCTAAGCCTAACAGTAACCCTGGGAAAGTAAATCAGCCTGATGTTAGGCTTCTTGCCAAGGAAAAAGCCGTGAAAGCAGCCATGTTGTGGCACTTTTGCACTCCCTTTTGGATGCCTTTCACAGCTCCAGTGTGCCTGGAACTCAGGGCTTCCTGCTTTTAAAAATCCTAGCCCTAGGCCGAACCCCAACCCTAAGACGAGAAAGGCAAATCAGCCAGGAATTAGGCATGTCCCCAAGGAAAAAGCTGTGGAGGCAGGTATGTTGTGGTACTTTTGCGCTCTTCTTGGCTAGTCCTTCGCAGCTGCTGTGTTCTTGGAACTCAGGGCTTTCTGGTTAATAGACCCTTACCCTAGGCGTAACTCAAACCTTAACCCTAGGAAGGAAAATCAGCCTATGGTTCGGGATGGTCTCATGGAAATATCAGTGGTGGCAGCCAAGTTGCGTCACTTTTGCGCTCCCCTTGGGATGCCTTTTGCAGCTGCAGTGTGCCTGGAGCCCAGGGCTTCCTGGTTTTAAAAGTCCTAGGCCTAAGCCTAACAGTAACCCTAGGAAGGTAAATCAGCCGGGTATTAGGGTTCTTCCTAAGGGAAAAGCCGTGAAAGCAGCCATGTTGTGGCACTTCTGCACTCCCTTTGGGATGCCTTTGGCAGATGAAGTAAGCCTGGAACTCAGGGCTTCCTGGTTAAAAAAATTCAAGCCCTAGGCTGAACCCTAACCCTAACCCTAGGCAGATAAATCAGCCTAGGTATAGGGATGGTGCCAAGGAAAAAGCTGTGAAAGCTGCCATGTTGTTGCACTTTTGTACTCCCCTTGGGATGCCTTGAACAGCTGCAGTGTGCCTGGAGCTAAGGGCTTCCTAGTTTCAAAAATCCTAGCCCTAGGCCTAAGCCTAACAGTAACCCTGGGAAAGTAAATCAGCCTGATGTTAGGCTTCTTGCCAAGGAAAAAGCCGTGAAAGCAGCCATGTTGTGGCACTTCTGCACTCCCTTTGGGATGCCTTTGGCAGATGAAGTAAGCCTGGAACTCAGGGCTTCCTGGTTAAAGAAATCCAAGCCCTAGGCTGAACCCTAACCCTAACCCTAGGCAGATAAATCAGCCTAGGTATAGGGATGGTGCCAAGGAAAAAGCTGTGAAAGCTGCCATGATGTTGCACTTTTGTACTCCCCTTGGGATGCCTTGAACAGCTGCAGTGTGCCTGGAGCTAAGGGCTTCCTAGTTTCAAAAATCCTAGCCCTAGGCCTAAGCCTAACAGTAACCCTGGGAAAGTAAATCAGCCTGATGTTAGGCTTCTTGCCAAGGAAAAAGCCGTGAAAGCAGCCATGTTGTGGCACTTCTGCACTCCCTTTGGGATGCCTTTGGCAGATGAAGTAAGCCTGGAACTCAGGGCTTCCTGGTTAAAGAAATCCAAGCCCTAGGCTGAACCCTAACCCTAACCCTAGGCAGATAAATCAGCCTAGGTATAGGGATGGTGGCGAGGAAAAAGCTGTGAAAGCTGCCATGTTGCTGCACTTTTGTACTCCCCTTGGGATGCCTTGAACAGCTGCAGTGTGCCTGGAGCTAAGGGCTTCCTAGTTTCAAAACTCCTAGCCCTAGGCCTAAGCCTAACAGTAACCCTGGGAAAGTAAATCAGCCTGATGTTAGGCTTCTTGCCAAGGAAAAAGCCGTGAAACAGCCATGTTGTGGCACTTTTGCACTCCCTTTTGGATGCCTTTCACAGCTCCAGTGTGCCTGGAACTCAGGGCTTCCTGCTTTTAAAAATCCTAGCCCTAGGCCGAACCGCAACCCTAAGACGAGAAAGGCAAATCAGCCAGGAATTAGGCATGTCCCCAAGGAAAAAGCTGTGGAGGCAGGCATGTTGTGGTACTTTTGCGCTCTTCTTGGCTAGTCCTTCGCAGCTGCTGTGTTCTTGGAACTCAGGGCTTTCTGGTTAATAGAACCCTTACCCTAGGCGTAACTCAAACCTTAACCCTAGGAAGGAAAATCAGCCTATGGTTCGGGATGGTCTCATGGAAATATCAGTGGTGGCAGCCAAGTTGCGTCACTTTTGCGCTCCCCTTGGGATGCCTTTTGCAGCTGCAGTGTGCCTGGAGCCCAGGGCTTCCTGGTTTTAAAAGTCCTAGGCCTAAGCCTAACAGTAACCCTAGGAAGGTAAATCAGCCGGGTATTAGGGTTCTTCCTAAGGGAAAAGCCGTGAAAGCAGCCATGTTGTGGCACTTCTGCACTCCCTTTGGGATGCCTTTGGCAGATGAAGTAAGCCTGGAACTCAGGGCTTCCTGGTTAAAGAAATCCAAGCCCTAGGCTGAACCCTAACCCTAACCCTAGGCAGATAAATCAGCCTAGGTATAGGGATGGTGCCAAGGAAAAAGCTGTGAAAGCTGCCATGTTGTTGCACTTTTGTACTCCCCTTGGGATGCCTTGAACAGCTGCAGTGTGCCTGGAGCCCAGGGCTTCCTAGTTTCAAAAATCCTAGCCCTAGGCCTAAGCCTAACAGTAACCCTGGGAAAGTAAATCAGCCTGATGTTAGGTTTCTTGCCAAGGAAAAAGCCGTGAAAGCAGCCATGTTGTGGCACTTTTGCACTCCCTTTTGGATGCCTTTCACAGCTCCAGTGTGCCTGGAACTCAGGGCTTCCTGATTTTAAAAATCCTAGCCATAGGCCGAACCCCAACCCTAAGACGAGAAAGGCAAATCAGCCAGGAATTAGGCATGTCCCCAAGGAAAAAGCTGTGGAGGCAGGCATGTTGTGGTACTTTTGCGCTCTTCTTGGCTAGTCCTTCGCAGCTGCTGTGTTCTTGGAACTCAGGGCTTTCTGGTTAATAGACCCTTACCCTAGGCGTAACTCAAACCTTAACCCTAGGAAGGAAAATCAGCCTATGGTTCGGGATGGTCTCATGGAAATATCAGTGGTGGCAGCCAAGTTGCGTCACTTTTGCGCTCCCCTTGGGATGCCTTTTGCAGCTGCAGTGTGCCTGGAGCCCAGGGCTTCCTGGTTTTAAAAGTCCTAGGCCTAAGCCTAACAGTAACCCTAGGAAGGTAAATCAGCCGGGTATTAGGGTTCTTCCTAAGGGAAAAGCCGTGAAAGCAGCCATGTTGTGGCACTTCTGCACTCCCTTTGGGATGCCTTTGGCAGATGAAGTAAGCCTGGAACTCAGGGCTTCCTGGTTAAAAAAATTCAAGCCCTAGGCTGAACCCTAACCCTAACCCTAGGCAGATAAATCAGCCTAGGTATAGGGATGGTGCCAAGGAAAAAGCTGTGAAAGCTGCCATGTTGTTGCACTTTTGTACTCCCCTTGGGATGCCTTGAACAGCTGCAGTGTGCCTGGAGCTAAGGGCTTCCTAGTTTCAAAAATCCTAGCCCTAGGCCTAAGCCTAACAGTAACCCTGGGAAAGTAAATCAGCCTGATGTTAGGCTTCTTGCCAAGGAAAAAGCCGTGAAAGCAGTCATGTTGTGGCACTTCTGCACTCCCTTTGGGATGCCTTTGGCAGATGAAGTAAGCCTGGAACTCAGGGCTTCCTGGTTAAAGAAATCCAAGCCCTCGGCTGAACCCTAACCGTAACCCTAGGCAGATAAATCAGCCTAGGTATAGGGATGGTGCCAAGGAAAAAGCTGTGAAAGCTGCCATGTTGTTGCACTTTTGTACTCCCCTTGGGATGCCTTGAACAGCTGCAGTGTGCCTGGAGCTAAGGGCTTCCTAGTTTCAAAAATCCTAGCCCTAGGCCTAAGCCTAACAGTAACCCTGGGAAAGTAAATCAGCCTGATGTTAGGCTTCTTGCCAAGGAAAAAGCCGTGAAAGCAGCCATGTTGTGGCACTTCTGCACTCCCTTTGGGATGCCTTTGGCAGATGAAGTAAGCCTGGAACTCAGGGCTTCCTGGTTTTAGAAATCCAAGCCCTAGGCTGAACCCTAACCCTAACCCTAGGCAGATAAATCAGCCTAGGTATAGGGATGGTGGCGAGGAAAAAGCTGTGAAAGCTGCCATGTTGCTGCACTTTTGTACTCCCCTTGGGATGCCTTGAACAGCTGCAGTGTGCCTGGAGCTAAGGGCTTCCTAGTTTCAAAAATCCTAGCCCTAGGCCTAAGCCTAACAGTAACCCTGGGAAAGTAAATCAGCCTGATGTTAGGCTTCTTGCCAAGGAAAAAGCCGTGAAAGCAGCCATGTTGTGGCACTTTTGCACTCCCTTTTGGATGCCTTTCACAGCTGCAGTGTGCCTGGAACTCAGGGCTTCCTGCTTTTAAAAATCCTAGCCCTAGGCCGAACCCCAACCCTAAGACGAGAAAGGCAAATCAGCCAGGAATTAGGCATGTCCCCAAGGAAAAAGCTGTGGAGGCAGGCATGTTGTGGTACTTTTGCGCTCTTCTTGGCTAGTCCTTCGCAGCTGCTGTGTTCTTGGAACTCAGGGCTTTCTGGTTAATAGAACCCTTACCCTAGGCGTAACTCAAACCTTAACCCTAGGAAGGAAAATCAGCCTATGGTTCGGGATGGT
Source organism: Ammospiza caudacuta (assembly GCF_027887145.1). Lineage (NCBI taxonomy): Eukaryota > Metazoa > Chordata > Aves > Passeriformes > Passerellidae > Ammospiza > Ammospiza caudacuta. The sequence goes on along the minus strand of NW_026683075.1, from coordinate 22,979 downwards.
CTCATGGAAATATCAGTGGTGGCAGCCAAGTTGCGTCACTTTTGCGCTCCCCTTGGGATGCCTTTTGCAGCTGCAGTGTGCCTGGAGCCCAGGGCTTCCTGGTTTTAAAAGTCCTAGGCCTAAGCCTAACAGTAACCCTAGGAAGGTAAATCAGCCGGGTATTAGGGTTCTTCCTAAGGGAAAAGCCGTGAAAGCAGCCATGTTGTGGCACTTCTGCACTCCCTTTGGGATGCCTTTGGCAGATGAAGTAAGCCTGGAACTCAGGGCTTCCTGGTTAAAGAAATCCAAGCCCTAGGCTGTACCCTAACCCTAACCCTAGGCAGATAAATCAGCCTAGGTATAGGGATGGTGCCAAGGAAAAAGCTGTGAAAGCTGCCATGTTGTTGCACTTTTGTACTCCCCTTGGGATGCCTTGAACAGCTGCAGTGTGCCTGGAGCCCAGGGCTTCCTAGTTTCAAAAATCCTAGCCCTAGGCCTAAGCCTAACAGTAACCCTGGGAAAGTATGTCAGCCTAGTGTTAGGCTTCTTGCCAAGGAAAAAGCCGTGAAAGCAGCCATGTTGTGGCACTTTTGCACTCCCTTTTGGATGCCTTTCACAGCTCCAGTGTGCCTGGAACTCAGGGCTTCCTGATTTTAAAAATCCTAGCCCTAGGCCGAACCCCAACCCTTAGACGAGAAAGGCAAATCAGCCAGGAATTAGGCATGTCCCCAAGGAAAAAGCTGTGGAGGCAGGCATGTTGTGGTACTTTTGCGCTCTTCTTGGCTAGTCCTTCGCAGCTGCTGTGTTCTTGGAACTCAGGGCTTTCTGGTTAATAGAACCCTTACCCTAGGCGTAACTCAAACCTTAACCCTAGGAAGGAAAATCAACCTATGGTTCGGGATGGTCTCATGGAAATATCAGTGGTGGCAGCCAAGTTGCGTCACTTTTGCGCTCCCCTTGGGATGCCTTTCGCAGCTGCAGTGTGCCTGGAGCCCAGGGCTTCCTGGTTTTAAAAGTCCTAGGCCTAAGCCTAACAGTAACCCTAGGAAGGTAAATCAGCCGGGTATTAGGGTTCTTCCTAAGGGAAAAGCCGTGAAAGCAGCCATGTTGTGGCACTTCTGCACTCCCTTTGGGATGCCTTTGGCAGATGAAGTAAGCCTGGAACTCAGGGCTTCCTGGTTAAAGAAATTCAAGCCCTAGGCTGAACCCTAACCCTAACCCTAGGCAGATAAATCAGCCTAGGTATAGGGATGGTGCCAAGGAAAAAGCTGTGAAAGCTGCCATGTTGTTGCACTTTTGTACTCCCCTTGGGATGCCTTGAACAGCTGCAGTGTGCCTGGAGCTAAGGGCTTCCTAGTTTTAAAAATCCTAGCCCTAGGCCTAAGCCTAATAGTAACCCTGGGAAGGTAAGTCAGCCTGGTGTTAGGCGTCTTGCCAAGGAAAAAGCCGTGAAACAGCCATGTTGTGGCACTTTTGCACTCCCTTTTGGATGCCTTTCACAGCTCCAGTGTGCCTGGAACTCAGGGCTTCCTGCTTTTAAAAATCCTAGCCCTAGGCCGAACCCCAACCCTAAGACGAGAAAGGCAAATCAGCCAGGAATTAGGCATGTCCCCAAGGAAAAAGCTGTGGAGGCAGGCATGTTGTGGTACTTTTGCGCTCTTCTTGGCTAGTCCTTCGCAGCTGCTGTGTTCTTGGAACTCAGGGCTTTCTGGTTAATAGAACCCTTACCCTAGGCGTAACTCAAACCTTAACCCTAGGAAGGAAAATCAGCCTATGGTTCGGGATGGTCTCATGGAAATATCAGTGGTGGCAGCCAAGTTGCGTCACTTTTGCGCTCCCCTTGGGATGCCTTTCGCAGCTGCAGTGTGCCTGGAGCCCAGGGCTTCCTGGTTTTAAAAGTCCTAGGCCTAAGCCTAACAGTAACCCTAGGAAGGTAAATCAGCCGGGTATTAGGGTTCTTCCTAAGGGAAAAGCCGTGAAAGCAGCCATGTTGTGGCACTTCTGCACTCCCTTTGGGATGCCTTTGGCAGATGAAGTAAGCCTGGAACTCAGGGCTTCCTGGTTAAAAAAATTCAAGCCCTAGGCTGAACCCTAACCCTAACCCTAGGCAGATAAATCAGCCTAGGTATAGGGATGGTGCCAAGGAAAAAGCTGTGAAAGCTGCCATGTTGTTGCACTTTTGTACTCCCCTTGGGATGCCTTGAACAGCTGCAGTGTGCCTGGAGCTAAGGGCTTCCTAGTTTCAAAAATCCTAGCCCTAGGCCTAAGCCTAACAGTAACCCTGGGAAAGTAAATCAGCCTGATGTTAGGCTTCTTGCCAAGGAAAAAGCCGTGAAAGCAGCCATGTTGTGGCACTTCTGCACTCCCTTTGGGATGCCTTTGGCAGATGAAGTAAGCCTGGAACTCAGGGCTTCCTGGTTAAAGAAATCCAAGCCCTAGGCTGAACCCTAACCCTAACCCTAGGCAGATAAATCAGCCTAGGTATAGGGATGGTGCCAAGGAAAAAGCTGTGAAAGCTGCCATGTTGTTGCACTTTTGTACTCCCCTTGGGATGCCTTGAACAGCTGCAGTGTGCCTGGAGCTAAGGGCCTCCTAGTTTCAAAAATCCTAGCCCTAGGCCTAAGCCTAACAGTAACCCTGGGAAAGTAAATCAGCTTGATGTTAGGCTTCTTGCCAAGGAAAAAGCCGTGAAAGCAGCCATGTTGTGGCACTTTTGCACTCCCTTTTGGATGCCTTTCACAGCTCCAGTGTGCCTGGAACTCAGGGCTTCCTGCTTTTAAAAATCCTAGCCCTAGGCCGAACCCCAACCCTAAGACGAGAAAGGCAAATCAGCCAGGAATTAGGCATGTCCCCAAGGAAAAAGCTGTGGAGGCAGGCATGTTGTGGTACTTTTGCGCTCTTCTTGGCTAGTCCTTCGCAGCTGCTGTGTTCTTGGAACTCAGGGCTTTCTGGTTAATAGAACCCTTACCCTAGGCGTAACTCAAACCTTAACCCTAGGAAGGAAAATCAGCCTATGGTTCGGGATGGTCTCATGGAAATATCAGTGGTGGCAGCCAAGTTGCGTCACTTTTGCGCTCCCCTTGGGATGCCTTTTGCAGCTGCAGTGTGCCTGGAGCCCAGGGCTTCCTGGTTTTAAAAGTCCTAGGCCTAAGCCTAACAGTAACCCTAGGAAGGTAAATCAGCCGGGTATTAGGGTTCTTCCTAAGGGAAAAGCCGTGAAAGCAGCCATGTTGTGGCACTTCTGCACTCCCTTTGGGATGCCTTTGGCAGATGAAGTAAGCCTGGAACTCAGGGCTTCCTGGTAAAAAAAATTCAAGCCCTAGGCTGAACCCTAACCCTAACCCTAGGCAGATAAATCAGCCTAGGTATAGGGATGGTGCCAAGGAAAAAGCTGTGAAAGCTGCCATGTTGTTGCACTTTTGTACTCCCCTTGGGATGCCTTGAACAGCTGCAGTGTGCCTGGAGCTAAGGGCCTCCTAGTTTCAAAAATCCTAGCCCTAGGCCTAAGCCTAACAGTAACCCTGGGAAAGTAAAACAGCCTGATGTTAGGCTTCTTGCCAAGGAAAAAGCCGTGAAAGCAGCCATGTTGTGGCACTTTTGCACTCCCTTTTGGATGCCTTTCACAGCTCCAGTGTGCCTGGAACTCAGGGCTTCCTGCTTTTAAAAATCCTAGCCCTAGGCCGAACCCCAACCCTAAGACGAGAAAGGCAAACCAGCCAGGAATTAGGCATGTCCTCAAGGAAAAAGCTGTGGAGGCAGGCATGTTGTGGTACTTTTGCGCTCTTCTTGGCTAGTCCTTCGCAGCTGCTGTGTTCTTGGAACTCAGGGCTTTCTGGTTAATAGAACCCTTACCCTAGGCGTAACTCAAACCTTAACCCTAGGAAGGAAAATCAGCCTATGGTTCGGGATGGTCTCATGGAAATATCAGTGGTGGCAGCCAAGTTGCGTCACTTTTGCGCTCCCCTTGGGATGCCTTTTGCAGCTGCAGTGTGCCTGGAGCCCAGGGCTTCCTGGTTTTAAAAGTCCTAGGCCTAAGCCTAACAGTAACCCTAGGAAGGTAAATCAGCCGGGTATTAGGGTTCTTCCTAAGGGAAAAGCCGTGAAAGCAGCCATGTTGTGGCACTTCTGCACTCCCTTTGGGATGCCTTTGGCAGATGAAGTAAGCCTGGAACTCAGGGCTTCCTGGTTAAAGAAATCCAAGCCCTAGGCTGAACCCTAACCCTAACCCTAGGCAGATAAATCAGCCTAGGTATAGGGATGGTGCCAAGGAAAAAGCTGTGAAAGCTGCCATGTTGTTGCACTTTTGTACTCCCCTTGGGATGCCTTGAACAGCTGCAGTGTGCCTGGAGCCCAGGGCTTCCTAGTTTCAAAAATCCTAGCCCTAGGCCTAAGCCTAACAGTAACCCTGGGAAAGTATGTCAGCCTGGTGTTAGGCTTCTTGCCAAGGAAAAAGCCGTGAAAGCAGCCATGTTGTGGCACTTTTGCACTCCCTTTTGGATGCCTTTCACAGCTCCAGTGTGCCTGGAACTCAGGGCTTCCTGCTTTTAAAAATCCTAGCCCTAGGCCGAACCGCAACCCTAAGACGAGAAAGGCAAATCAGCCAGGAATTAGGCATGTCCCCAAGGAAAAAGCTGTGGAGGCAGGCATGTTGTGGTACTTTTGCGCTCTTCTTGGCTAGTCCTTCGCAGCTGCTGTGTTCTTGGAACTCAGGGCTTTCTGGTTAATAGAACCCTTACCCTAGGCGTAACTCAAACCTTAACCCTAGGAAGGAAAATCAGCCTATGGTTCGGGATGGTCTCATGGAAATATCAGTGGTGGCAGCCAAGTTGCGTCACTTTTGCGCTCCCCTTGGGATGCCTTTTGCAGCTGCAGTGTGCCTGGAGCCCAGGGCTTCCTGGTTTTAAAAGTCCTAGGCCTAAGCCTAACAGTAACCCTAGGAAGGTAAATCAGCCGGGTATTAGGGTTCTTCCTAAGGGAAAAGCCGTGAAAGCAGCCATGTTGTGGCACTTCTGCACTCCCTTTGGGATGCCTTTGGCAGATGAAGTAAGCCTGGAACTCAGGGCTTCCTGGTTAAAGAAATCCAAGCCCTAGGCTGAACCCTAACCCTAACCCTAGGCAGATAAATCAGCCTAGGTATAGGGATGGTGCCAAGGAAAAAGCTGTGAAAGCTGCCATGTTGTTGCACTTTTGTACTCCCCTTGGGATGCCTTGAACAGCTGCAGTGTGCCTGGAGCTAAGGGCTTCCTAGTTTCAAAAATCCTAGCCCTAGGCCTAAGCCTAACAGTAACCCTGGGAAAGTAAATCAGCCTGATGTTAGGTTTCTTGCCAAGGAAAAAGCCGTGAAAGCAGCCATGTTGTGGCACTTCTGCACTCCCTTTGGGATGCCTTTGGCAGATGAAGTAAGCCTGGAACTCAGGGCTTCCTGGTTAAAGAAATCCAAGCCCTAGGCTGAACCCTAACCCTAACCCTAGGCAGATAAATCAGCCTAGGTATAGGGATGGTGCCAAGGAAAAAGCTGTGAAAGCTGCCATGTTGTTGCACTTTTGTACTCCCCTTGGGATGCCTTGAACAGCTGCAGTGTGCCTGGAGCTAAGGGCTTCCTAGTTTCAAAAATCCTAGCCCTAGGCCTAAGCCTAACAGTAACCCTGGGAAAGTATGTCAGCCTGGTGTTAGGCTTCTTGCCAAGGAAAAAGCCGTGAAACAGACATGTTGTGGCACTTTTGCACTCCCTTTTGGATGCCTTTCACAGCTCCAGTGTGCCTGGAACTCAGGGCTTCCTGCTTTTAAAAATCCTAGCCCTAGGCCGAACCCCAACCCTAAGACGAGAAAGGCAAATCAGCCAGGAATTAGGCATGTCCCCAAGGAAAAAGCTGTGGAGGCAGGCATGTTGTGGTACTTTTGCGCTCTTCTTGGCTAGTCCTTCGCAGCTGCTGTGTTCTTGGAACTCAGGGCTTTCTGGTTAATAGAACCCTTACCCTAGGCGTAACTCAAACCTTAACCCTAGGAAGGAAAATCAGCCTATGGTTCGGGATGGTCTCATGGAAATATCAGTGGTGGCAGCCAAGTTGCGTCACTTTTGCGCTCCCCTTGGGATGCCTTTTGCAGCTGCAGTGTGCCTGGAGCCCAGGGCTTCCTGGTTTTAAAAGTCCTAGGCCTAAGCCTAACAGTAACCCTAGGAAGGTAAATCAGCCGGGTATTAGGGTTCTTCCTAAGGGAAAAGCCGTGAAAGCAGCCATGTTGTGGCACTTCTGCACTCCCTTTGGGATGCCTTTGGCAGATGAAGTAAGCCTGGAACTCAGGGCTTCCTGGTAAAAAAAATTCAAGCCCTAGGCTGAACCCTAACCCTAACCCTAGGCAGATAAATCAGCCTAGGTATAGGGATGGTGCCAAGGAAAAAGCTGTGAAAGCTGCCATGTTGTTGCACTTTTGTACTCCCCTTGGGATGCCTTGAACAGCTGCAGTGTGCCTGGAGCCCAGGGCTTCCTAGTTTCAAAAATCCTAGCCCTAGGCCTAAGCCTAACAGTAACCCTGGGAAAGAATGTCAGCCTGGTGTTAGGCTTCTTGCCAAGGAAAAAGCCATGAAAGCAGCCATGTTGTGGCACTTTTGCACTCCCTTTTGGATGCCTTTCACAGCTCCAGTGTGCCTGGAACTCAGGGCTTCCTGCTTTTAAAAATCCTAGCCCTAGGCCGAACCGCAACCCTAAGACGAGAAAGGCAAATCAGCCAGGAATTAGGCATGTCCCCAAGGAAAAAGCTGTGGAGGCAGGCATGTTGTGGTACTTTTGCGCTCTTCTTGGCTAGTCCTTCGCAGCTGCTGTGTTCTTGGAACTCAGGGCTTTCTGGTTAATAGAACCCTTACCCTAGGCGTAACTCAAACCTTAACCCTAGGAAGGAAAATCAGCCTATGGTTCGGGATGGTCTCATGGAAATATCAGTGGTGGCAGCCAAGTTGCGTCACTTTTGCGCTCCCCTTGGGATGCCTTTTGCAGCTGCAGTGTGCCTGGAGCCCAGGGCTTCCTGGTTTTAAAAGTCCTAGGCCTAAGCCTAACAGTAACCCTAGGAAGGTAAATCAGCCGGGTATTAGGGTTCTTCCTAAGGGAAAAGCCGTGAAAGCAGCCATGTTGTGGCACTTCTGCACTCCCTTTGGGATGCCTTTGGCAGATGAAGTAAGCCTGGAACTCAGGGCTTCCTGGTAAAAAAAATTCAAGCCCTAGGCTGAACCCTAACCCTAACCCTAGGCAGATAAATCAGCCCAGGTATAGGGATGGTGCCAAGGAAAAAGCTGTGAAAGCTGCCATGTTGTTGCACTTTTGTACTCCCCTTGGGATGCCTTGAACAGCTGCAGTGTGCCTGGAGCTAAGGGCCTCCTAGTTTCAAAAATCCTAGCCCTAGGCCTAAGCCTAACAGTAACCCTGGGAAAGTAAATCAGCCTGATGTTAGGCTTCTTGCCAAGGAAAAAGCCGTGAAAGCAGCCATGTTGTGGCACTTTTGCACTCCCTTTTGGATGCCTTTCACAGCTCCAGTGTGCCTGGAACTCAGGGCTTCCTGCTTTTAAAAATCCTAGCCCTAGGCCGAACCGCAACCCTAAGACGAGAAAGGCAAATCAGCCAGGAATTAGGCATGTCCCCAAGGAAAAAGCTGTGGAGGCAGGCATGTTGTGGTACTTTTGCGCTCTTCTTGGCTAGTCCTTCGCAGCTGCTGTGTTCTTGGAACTCAGGGCTTTCTGGTTAATAGAACCCTTACCCTAGGCGTAACTCAAACCTTAACCCTAGGAAGGAAAATCAGCCTATGGTTCGGGATGGTCTCATGGAAATATCAGTGGTGGCAGCCAAGTTGCGTCACTTTTGCGCTCCCCTTGGGATGCCTTTTGCAGCTGCAGTGTGCCTGGAGCCCAGGGCTTCCTGGTTTTAAAAGTCCTAGGCCTAAGCCTAACAGTAACCCTAGGAAGGTAAATCAGCCGGGTATTAGGGTTCTTCCTAAGGGAAAAGCCGTGAAAGCAGCCATGTTGTGGCACTTCTGCACTCCCTTTTGGATGCCTTTGGCAGATGAAGTAAGCCTGGAACTCAGGGCTTCCTGGTTAAAGAAATCCAAGCCCTAGGCTGAACCCTAACCCTAACCCTAGGCAGATAAATCAGCCTAGGTATAGGGATGGTGCCAAGGAAAAAGCTGTGAAAGCTGCCATGTTGTTGCACTTTTGTACTCCCCTTGGGATGCCTTGAACAGCTGCAGTGTGCCTGGAGCCCAGGGCTTCCTAGTTTCAAAAATCCTAGCCCTAGGCCTAAGCCTAACAGTAACCCTGGGAAAGTAAATCAGCCTGATGTTAGGTTTCTTGCCAAGGAAAAAGCCGTGAAAGCAGCCATGTTGTGGCACTTTTGCACTCCCTTTTGGATGCCTTTCACAGCTCCAGTGTGCCTGGAACTCAGGGCTTCCTGCTTTTAAAAATCCTAGCCCTAGGCCGAACCCCAACCCTAAGACGAGAAAGGCAAATCAGCCAGGAATTAGGCATGTCCCCAAGGAAAAAGCTGTGGAGGCAGGCATGTTGTGGTACTTTTGCGCTCTTCTTGGGTAGTCCTTCGCAGCTGCTGTGTTCTTGGAACTCAGGGCTTTCTGGTTAATAGACCCTTACCCTAGGCGTAACTCAAACCTTAACCCTAGGAAGGAAAATCAGCTTATGGTTCGGGATGGTCTCATGGAAATATCAGTGGTGGCAGCCAAGTTGCGTCACTTTTGCGCTCCCCTTGGGATGCCTTTTGCAGCTGCAGTGTGCCTGGAGCCCAGGGCTTCCTGGTTTTAAAAGTCCTAGGCCTAAGCCTAACAGTAACCCTAGGAAGGTAAATCAGCCGGGTATTAGGGTTCTTCCTAAGGGAAAAGCCGTGAAAGCAGCCATGTTGTGGCACTTCTGCACTCCCTTTGGGATGCCTTTGGCAGATGAAGTAAGCCTGGAACTCAGGGCTTCCTGGTTAAAGAAATCCAAGCCCTAGGCTGAACCCTAACCCTAACCCTAGGCAGATAAATCAGCCTAGGTATAGGGATGGTGCCAAGGAAAAAGCTGTGAAAGCTGCCATGTTGTTGCACTTTTGTACTCCCCTTGGGATGCCTTGAACAGCTGCAGTGTGCCTGGAGCCCAGGGCTTCCTAGTTTCAAAAATCCTAGCCCTAGGCCTAAGCCTAACAGTAACCCTGGGAAAGTAAATCAGCCTGATGTTAGGTTTCTTGCCAAGGAAAAAGCCGTGAAAGCAGCCATGTTGTGGCACTTTTGCACTCCCTTTTGGATGCCTTTCACAGCTCCAGTGTGCCTGGAACTCAGGGCTTCCTGCTTTTAAAAATCCTAGCCCTAGGCCGAACCCCAACCCTAAGACGAGAAAGGCAAATCAGCCAGGAATTAGGCATGTCCCCAAGGAAAAAGCTGTGGAGGCAGGCATGTTGTGGTACTTTTGCGCTCTTCTTGGCTAGTCCTTCGCAGCTGCTGTGTTCTTGGAACTCAGGGCTTTCTGGTTAATAGACCCTTACCCTAGGCGTAACTCAAACCTTAACCCTAGGAAGGAAAATCAGCCTATGGTTCGGGATGGTCTCATGGAAATATCAGTGGTGGCAGCCAAGTTGCGTCACTTTTGCGCTCCCCTTGGGATGCCTTTTGCAGCTGCAGTGTGCCTGGAGCCCAGGGCTTCCTGGTTTTAAAAGTCCTAGGCCTAAGCCTAACAGTAACCCTAGGAAGGTAAATCAGCCGGGTATTAGGGTTCTTCCTAAGGGAAAAGCCGTGAAAGCAGCCATGTTGTGGCACTTCTGCACTCCCTTTGGGATGCCTTTGGCAGATGAAGTAAGCCTGGAACTCAGGGCTTCCTGGTAAAAAAAATTCAAGCCCTAGGCTGAACCCTAACCCTAACCCTAGGCAGATAAATCAGCCTAGGTATAGGGATGGTGCCAAGGAAAAAGCTGTGAAAGCTGCCATGTTGTTGCACTTTTGTACTCCCCTTGGGATGCCTTGAACAGCTGCAGTGTGCCTGGAGCTAAGGGCCTCCTAGTTTCAAAAATCCTAGCCCTAGGCCTAAGCCTAACAGTAACCCTGGGAAAGTAAAACAGCCTGATGTTAGGCTTCTTGCCAAGGAAAAAGCCGTGAAAGCAGCCATGTTGTGGCACTTTTGCACTCCCTTTTGGATGCCTTTCACAGCTCCAGTGTGCCTGGAACTCAGGGCTTCCTGCTTTTAAAAATCCTAGCCCTAGGCCGAACCGCAACCCTAAGACGAGAAAGGCAAATCAGCCAGGAATTAGGCATGTCCCCAAGGAAAAAGCTGTGGAGGCAGGCATGTTGTGGTACTTTTGCGCTCTTCTTGGCTAGTCCTTCGCAGCTGCTGTGTTCTTGGAACTCAGGGCTTTCTGGTTAATAGAACCCTTACCCTAGGCGTAACTCAAACCTTAACCCTAGGAAGGAAAATCAGCCTATGGTTCGGGATGGTCTCATGGAAATATCAGTGGTGGCAGCCAAGTTGCGTCACTTTTGCGCTCCCCTTGGGATGCCTTTTGCAGCTGCAGTGTGCCTGGAGCCCAGGGCTTCCTGGTTTTAAAAGTCCTAGGCCTAAGCCTAACAGTAACCCTAGGAAGGTAAATCAGCCGGGTATTAGGGTTCTTCCTAAGGGAAAAGCCGTGAAAGCAGCCATGTTGTGGCACTTCTGCACTCCCTTTGGGATGCCTTTGGCAGATGAAGTAAGCCTGGAACTCAGGGCTTCCTGGTTAAAGAAATCCAAGCCCTAGGCTGAACCCTAACCCTAACCCTAGGCAGATAAATCAGCCTAGGTATAGGGATGGTGCCAAGGAAAAAGCTGTGAAAGCTGCCATGTTGTTGCACTTTTGTACTCCCCTTGGGATGCCTTGAACAGCTGCAGTGTGCCTGGAGCCCAGGGCTTCCTAGTTTCAAAAATCCTAGCCCTAGGCCTAAGCCTAACAGTAACCCTGGGAAAGTAAATCAGCCTGGTGTTAGGCGTCTTGCCAAGGAAAAAGCCGTGAAACAGCCATGTTGTGGCACTTTTGCACTCCCTTTTGGATGCCTTTCACAGCTCCAGTGTGCCTGGAACTCAGGGCTTCCTGCTTTTAAAAATCCTAGCCCTAGGCCGAACCCCAACCCTATGACGAGAAAGGCAAATCAGCCAGGAATTAGGCATGTCCCCAAGGAAAAAGCTGTGGAGGCAGGCATGTTGTGGTACTTTTGCGCTCTTCTTGGCTAGTCCTTCGCAGCTGCTGTGTTCTTGGAACTCAGGGCTTTCTGGTTAATAGAACCCTTACCCTAGGCGTAACTCAAACCTTAACCCTAGGAAGGAAAATCAACCTATGGTTCGGGATGGTCTCATGGAAATATCAGTGGTGGCAGCCAAGTTGCGTCACTTTTGCGCTCCCCTTGGGATGCCTTTTGCAGCTGCAGTGTGCCTGGAGCCCAGGGCTTCCTGGTTTTAAAAGTCCTAGGCCTAAGCCTAACAGTAACCCTAGGAAGGTAAATCAGCCGGGTATTAGGGTTCTTCCTAAGGGAAAAGCCGTGAAAGCAGCCATGTTGTGGCACTTCTGCACTCCCTTTGGGATGCCTTTGGCAGATGAAGTAAGCCTGGAACTCAGGGCTTCCTGGTTAAAAAAATTCAAGCCCTAGGCTGAACCCTAACCCTAACCCTAGGCAGATAAATCAGCCTAGGTATAGGGATGGTGCCAAGGAAAAAGCTGTGAAAGCTGCCATGTTGTTGCACTTTTGTACTCCCCTTGGGATGCCTTGAACAGCTGCAGTGTGCCTGGAGCTAAGGGCTTCCTAGTTTCAAAAATCCTAGCCCTAGGCCTAAGCCTAACAGTAACCCTGGGAAATAAATCAGCCTGATGTTAGGCTTCTTGCCAAGGAAAAAGCCGTGAAAGCAGCCATGTTGTGGCACTTCTGCACTCCCTTTGGGATGCCTTTGGCAGATGAAGTAAGCCTGGAACTCAGGGCTTCCTGGTTAAAGAAATCCAAGCCCTAGGATGAAGCCTAACCCTAACCCTAGGCAGATAAATCAGCCTAGGTATAGGGATGGTGCCAAGGAAAAAGCTGTGAAAGCTGCCATGTTGTTGCACTTTTGTACTCCCCTTGGGATGCCTTGAACAGCTGCAGTGTGCCTGGAGCTAAGGGCTTCCTAGTTTCAAAAATCCTAGCCCTAGGCCTAAGCCTAACAGTAACCCTGGGAAAGTAAATCAGCCTGATGTTAGGCTTCTTGCCAAGGAAAGAGCCGTGAAAGCAGCCATGTTGTGGCACTTCTGCACTCCCTTTTGGATGCCTTTGGCAGATGAAGTAAGCCTGGAATTCAGGGCTTCCTGGTTAAAGAAATCCAAGCCCTAGGCTGAACCCTAACCCTAACCCTAGGCAGATAAATCAGCCTAGGTATAGGGATGGTGCCAAGGAAAAAGCTGTGAAAGCTGCCATGTTGTTGCACTTTTGTACTCCCCTTGGGATGCCTTGAACAGCTGCAGTGTGCCTGGAGCTAAGGGCTTCCTAGTTTCAAAACTCCTAGCCCAAGGCCTAAGCCTAACAGTAACCCTGGGAAAGTAAATCAGCCTGATGTTAGGCTTCTTGCCAAGGAAAAAGCCGTGAAAGCAGCCATGTTGTGGCACTTTTGCACTCCCTTTTGGATGCCTTTCACAGCTCCAGTGTGCCTGGAACTCAGGGCTTCCTGCTTTTAAAAATCCTAGCCCTAGGCCGAACCCCAACCCTATGACGAGAAAGGCAAATCAGCCAGGAATTAGGCATGTCCCCAAGGAAAAAGCTGTGGAGGCAGGCATGTTGTGGTACTTTTGCGCTCTTCTTGGCTAGTCCTTCGCAGCTGCTGTGTTCTTGGAACTCAGGGCTTTCTGGTTAATAGAACCCTTACCCTAGGCGTAACTCAAACCTTAACCCTAGGAAGGAAAATCAGCCTATGGTTCGGGATGGTCTCATGGAAATATCAGTGGTGGCAGCCAAGTTGCGTCACTTTTGCGCTCCCCTTGGGATGCCTTTCGCAGCTGCAGTGTGCCTGGAGCCCAGGGCTTCCTGGTTTTAAAAGTCCTAGGCCTAAGCCTAACAGTAACCCTAGGAAGGTAAATCAGCCGGGTATTAGGGTTCTTCCTAAGGGAAAAGCCGTGAAAGCAGCCATGTTGTGGCACTTCTGCACTCCCTTTGGGATGCCTTTGGCAGATGAAGTAAGCCTGGAACTCAGGGCTTCCTGGTTAAAGAAATCCAAGCCCTAGGCTGAACCCTAACCCTAACCCTAGGCAGATAAATCAGCCTAGGTATAGGGATGGTGCCAAGGAAAAAGCTGTGAAAGCTGCCATGTTGTTGCACTTTTGTACTCCCCTTGGGATGCCTTGAACAGCTGCAGTGTGCCTGGAGCCCAGGGCTTCCTAGTTTCAAAAATCCTAGCCCTAGGCCTAAGCCTAACAGTAACCCTGGGAAAGTATGTCAGCGTGGTGTTAGGCTTCTTGCCAAGGAAAAAGCCGTGAAAGCAGCCATGTTGTGGCACTTTTGCACTCCCTTTTGGATGCCTTTCACAGCTCCAGTGTGCCTGGAACTCAGGGCTTCCTGCTTTTAAAAATCCTAGCCCTAGGCCGAACCCCAACCCTAAGACGAGAAAGGCAAATCAGCCAGGAATTAGGCATGTCCCCAAGGAAAAAGCTGTGGAGGCAGGCATGTTGTGGTACTTTTGCGCTCTTCTTGGCTAGTCCTTCGCAGCTGCTGTGTTCTTGGAACTCAGGGCTTTCTGGTTAATAGAACCCTTACCCTAGGCGTAACTCAAACCTTAACCCTAGGAAGGAAAATCAGCCTATGGTTCGGGATGGTCTCATGGAAATATCAGTGGTGGCAGCCAAGTTGCGTCACTTTTGCGCTCCCCTTGGGATGCCTTTTGCAGCTGCAGTGTGCCTGGAGCCCAGGGCTTCCTGGTTTTAAAAGTCCTAGGCCTAAGCCTAACAGTAACCCTAGGAAGGTAAATCAGCCGGGTATTAGGGTTCTTCCTAAGGGAAAAGCCGTGAAAGCAGCCATGTTGTGGCACTTCTGCACTCCCTTTGGGATGCCTTTGGCAGATGAAGTAAGCCTGGAACTCAGGGCTTCCTGGTTAAAAAAATTCAAGCCCTAGGCTGAACCCTAACCCTAACCCTAGGCAGATAAATCAGCCTAGGTATAGGGATGGTGCCAAGGAAAAAGCTGTGAAAGCTGCCATGTTGTTGCACTTTTGTACTCCCCTTGGGATGCCTTGAACAGCTGCAGTGTGCCTGGAGCTAAGGGCTTCCTAGTTTCAAAAATCCTAGCCCTAGGCCTAAGCCTAACAGTAACCCTGGGAAAGTAAATCAGCCTGATGTTAGGCTTCTTGCCAAGGAAAAAGCCGTGAAAGCAGCCATGTTGTGGCACTTCTGCACTCCCTTTGGGATGCCTTTGGCAGATGAAGTAAGCCTGGAACTCAGGGCTTCCTGGTTAAAGAAATCCAAGCCCTAGGCTGAAGCCTAACCCTAACCCTAGGCAGATAAATCAGCCTAGGTATAGGGATGGTGCCAAGGAAAAAGCTGTGAAAGCTGCCATGTTGTTGCACTTTTGTACTCCCCTTGGGATGCCTTGAACAGCTGCAGTGTGCCTGGAGCTAAGGGCTTCCTAGTTTCAAAAATCCTAGCCCTAGGCCTAAGCCTAACAGTAACCCTGGGAAAGTAAATCAGCCTGATGTTAGGCTTCTTGCCAAGGAAAAAGCCGTGAAAGCAGCCATGTTGTGGCACTTTTGCACTCCCTTTTGGATGCCTTTCACAGCTCCAGTGTGCCTGGAACTCAGGGCTTCCTGCTTTTAAAAATCCTAGCCCTAGGCCGAACCCCAACCCTAAGACGAGAAAGGCAAATCAGCCAGGAATTAGGCATGTCCCCAAGGAAAAAGCTGTGGAGGCAGGCATGTTGTGGTACTTTTGCGCTCTTCTTGGCTAGTCCTTCGCAGCTGCTGTGTTCTTGGAACTCAGGGCTTTCTGGTTAATAGAACCCTTACCCTAGGCGTAACTCAAACCTTAACCCTAGGAAGGAAAATCAGCCTATGGTTCGGGATGGTCTCATGGAAATATCAGTGGTGGCAGCCAAGTTGCGTCACTTTTGCGCTCCCCTTGGGATGCCTTTTGCAGCTGCAGTGTGCCTGGAGCCCAGGGCTTCCTGGTTTTAAAAGTCCTAGGCCTAAGCCTAACAGTAACCCTAGGAAGGTAAATCAGCCGGGTATTAGGGTTCTTCCTAAGGGAAAAGCCGTGAAAGCAGCCATGTTGTGGCACTTCTGCACTCCCTTTGGGATGCCTTTGGCAGATGAAGTAAGCCTGGAACTCAGGGCTTCCTGGTTAAAGAAATCCAAGCCCTAGGCTGAAGCCTAACCCTAACCCTAGGCAGATAAATCAGCCTAGGTATAGGGATGGTGCCAAGGAAAAAGCTGTGAAAGCTGCCATGTTGTTGCACTTTTGTACTCCCCTTGGGATGCCTTGAACAGCTGCAGTGTGCCTGGAGCCCAGGGCTTCCTAGTTTTAAAAATCCTAGCCCTAGGCCTAAGCCTAAAACTAACCGTGGGAAGGTAAGTCAGCCTGATGTTAGGCGTCTTGCCAAGGAAAAAGCCGTGAAAGCAGCCATGTTGTGGCACTTTTGCACTCCCTTTTGGATGCCTTTCACAGCTCCAGTGTGCCTGGAACTCAGGGCTTCCTGCTTTTAAAAATCCTAGCCCTAGGCCGAACCGCAACCCTAAGACGAGAAAGGCAAATCAGCCAGGAATTAGGCATGTCCCCAAGGAAAAAGCTGTGGAGGCAGGCATGTTGTGGTACTTTTGCGCTCTTCTTGGCTAGTCCTTCGCAGCTGCTGTGTTCTTGGAACTCAGGGCTTTCTGGTTAATAGAACCCTTACCCTAGGCGTAACTCAAACCTTAACCCTAGGAAGGAAAATCAGCCTATGGTTCGGGATGGTCTCATGGAAATATCAGTGGTGGCAGCCAAGTTGCGTCACTTTTGCGCTCCCCTTGGGATGCCTTTTGCAGCTGCAGTGTGCCTGGAGCCCAGGGCTTCCTGGTTTTAAAAGTCCTAGGCCTAAGCCTAACAGTAACCCTAGGAAGGTAAATCAGCCGGGTATTAGGGTTCTTCCTAAGGGAAAAGCCGTGAAAGCAGCCATGTTGTGGCACTTCTGCACTCCCTTTGGGATGCCTTTGGCAGATGAAGTAAGCCTGGAACTCAGGGCTTCCTGGTTAAAGAAATTCAAGCCCTAGGCTGAACCCTAACCCTAACCCTAGGCAGATAAATCAGCCTAGGTATAGGGATGGTGCCAAGGAAAAAGCTGTGAAAGCTGCCATGTTGTTGCACTTTTGTACTCCCCTTGGGATGCCTTGAACAGCTGCAGTGTGCCTGGAGCTAAGGGCTTCCTAGTTTCAAAAATCCTAGCCCTAGGCCTAAGCCTAACAGTAACCCTGGGAAAGTAAATCAGCCTGATGTTAGGCTTCTTGCCAAGGAAAAAGCCGTGAAAGCAGCCATGTTGTGGCACTTCTGCACTCCCTTTGGGATGCCTTTGGCAGATGAAGTAAGCCTGGAACTCAGGGCTTCCTGGTTAAAGAAATCCAAGCCCTAGGCTGAAGCCTAACCCTAACCCTAGGCAGATAAATCAGCCTAGGTATAGGGATGGTGCCAAGGAAAAAGCTGTGAAAGCTGCCATGTTGTTGCACTTTTGTACTCCCCTTGGGATGCCTTGAACAGCTGCAGTGTGCCTGGAGCTAAGGGCTTCCTAGTTTCAAAAATCCTAGCCCTAGGCCTAAGCCTAACAGTAACCCTGGGAAAGTAAATCAGCCTGATGTTAGGCTTCTTGCCAAGGAAAAAGCCGTGAAAGCAGCCATGTTGTGGCACTTTTGCACTCCCTTTTGGATGCCTTTCACAGCTCCAGTGTGCCTGGAACTCAGGGCTTCCTGCTTTTAAAAATCCTAGCCCTAGGCCGAACCCCAACCCTAAGACGAGAAAGGCAAATCAGCCAGGAATTAGGCATGTCCCCAAGGAAAAAGCTGTGGAGGCAGGCATGTTGTGGTACTTTTGCGCTCTTCTTGGCTAGTCCTTCGCAGCTGCTATGTTCTTGGAACTCAGGGCTTTCTGGTTAATAGACCCTTACCCTAGGCGTAACTCAAACCTTAACCCTAGGAAGGAAAATCAGCCTATGGTTCGGGATGGTCTCATGGAAATATCAGTGGTGGCAGCCAAGTTGCGTCACTTTTGCGCTCCCCTTGGGATGCCTTTTGCAGCTGCAGTGTGCCTGGAGCCCAGGGCTTCCTGGTTTTAAAAGTCCTAGGCCTAAGCCTAACAGTAACCCTAGGAAGGTAAATCAGCCGGGTATTAGGGTTCTTCCTAAGGGAAAAGCCGTGAAAGCAGCCATGTTGTGGCACTTCTGCACTCCCTTTGGGATGCCTTTGGCAGATGAAGTAAGCCTGGAACTCAGGGCTTCCTGGTTAAAAAAATTCAAGCCCTAGGCTGAACCCTAACCCTAACCCTAGGCAGATAAATCAGCCTAGGTATAGGGATGGTGCCAAGGAAAAAGCTGTGAAAGCTGCCATGTTGTTGCACTTTTGTACTCCCCTTGGGATGCCTTGAACAGCTGCAGTGTGCCTGGAGCTAAGGGCCTCCTAGTTTCAAAAATCCTAGCCCTAGGCCTAAGCCTAACAGTAACCCTGGGAAAGTAAATCAGCCTGATGTTAGGCTTCTTGCCAAGGAAAAAGCCGTGAAAGCAGCCATGTTGTGGCACTTTTGCACTCCCTTTTGGATGCCTTTCACAGCTCCAGTGTGCCTGGAACTCAGGGCTTCCTGCTTTTAAAAATCCTAGCCCTAGGCCGAACCCCAACCCTAAGACGAGAAAGGCAAATCAGCCAGGAATTAGGCATGTCCCCAAGGAAAAAGCTGTGGAGGCAGGCATGTTGTGGTACTTTTGCGCTCTTCTTGGCTAGTCCTTCGCAGCTGCTGTGTTCTTGGAACTCAGGGCTTTCTGGTTAATAGAACCCTTACCCTAGGCGTAACTCAAACCTTAACCCTAGGAAGGAAAATCAGCCTATGGTTCGGGATGGTCTCATGGAAATATCAGTGGTGGCAGCCAAGTTGCGTCACTTTTGCGCTCCCCTTGGGATGCCTTTTGCAGCTGCAGTGTGCCTGGAGCCCAGGGCTTCCTGGTTTTAAAAGTCCTAGGCCTAAGCCTAACAGTAACCCTAGGAAGGTAAATCAGCCGGGTATTAGGGTTCTTCCTAAGGGAAAAGCCGTGAAAGCAGCCATGTTGTGGCACTTCTGCACTCCCTTTGGGATGCCTTTGGCAGATGAAGTAAGCCTGGAAGTCAGGGCTTCCTGGTTAAAGAAATCCAAGCCCTAGGCTGAACCCTAACCCTAACCCTAGGCAGATAAATCAGCCTAGGTATAGGGATGGTGCCAAGGAAAAAGCTGTGAAAGCTGCCATGTTGTTGCACTTTTGTACTCCCCTTGGGATGCCTTGAACAGCTGCAGTGTGCCTGGAGCCCAGGGCTTCCTAGTTTCAAAAATCCTAGCCCTAGGCCTAAGCCTAACAGTAACCCTGGGAAAGTATGTCAGCCTGGTGTTAGGCGTCTTGCCAAGGAAAAAGCCGTGAAACAGCCATGTTGTGGCACTTTTGCACTCCCTTTTGGATGCCTTTCACAGCTCCAGTGTGCCTGGAACTCAGGGCTTCCTGCTTTTAAAAATCCTAGCCCTAGGCCGAACCCCAACCCTATGACGAGAAAGGCAAATCAGCCAGGAATTAGGCATGTCCCCAAGGAAAAAGCTGTGGAGGCAGGCATGTTGTGGTACTTTTGCGCTCTTCTTGGCTAGTCCTTCGCAGCTGCTGTGTTCTTGGAACTCAGGGCTTTCTGGTTAATAGAAGCCTTACCCTAGGCGTAACTCAAACCTTAACCCTAGGAAGGAAAATCAACCTATGGTTCGGGATGGTCTCATGGAAATATCAGTGGTGGCAGCCAAGTTGCGTCACTTTTGCGCTCCCCTTGGGATGCCTTTCGCAGCTGCAGTGTGCCTGGAGCTAAGGGCTTCCTGGTTTTAAAAGTCCTAGGCCTAAGCCTAACAGTAACCCTAGGAAGGTAAATCAGCCGGGTATTAGGGTTCTTCCTAAGGGAAAAGCCGTGAAAGCAGCCATGTTGTGGCACTTCTGCACTCCCTTTGGGATGCCTTTGGCAGATGAAGTAAGCCTGGAACTCAGGGCTTCCTGGTTAAAAAAATTCAAGCCCTAGGCTGAACCCTAACCCTAACCCTAGGCAGATAAATCAGCCTAGGTATAGGGATGGTGCCAAGGAAAAAGCTGTGAAAGCTGCCATGTTGTTGCACTTTTGTACTCCCCTTGGGATGCCTTGAACAGCTGCAGTGTGCCTGGAGCTAAGGGCTTCCTAGTTTCAAAAATCCTAGCCCTAGGCCTAAGCCTAACAGTAACCCTGGGAAAGTAAATCAGCCTGATGTTAGGCTTCTTGCCAAGGAAAAAGCCGTGAAAGCAGCCATGTTGTGGCACTTCTGCACTCCCTTTGGGATGCCTTTGGCAGATGAAGTAAGCCTGGAACTCAGGGCTTCCTGGTTAAAGAAATCCAAGCCCTAGGATGAAGCCTAACCCTAACCCTAGGCAGATAAATCAGCCTAGGTATAGGGATGGTGCCAAGGAAAAAGCTGTGAAAGCTGCCATGTTGTTGCACTTTTGTACTCCCCTTGGGATGCCTTGAACAGCTGCAGTGTGCCTGGAGCTAAGGGCTTCCTAGTTTCAAAAATCCTAGCCCTAGGCCTAAGCCTAACAGTAACCCTGGGAAAGTAAATCAGCCTGATGTTAGGCTTCTTGCCAAGGAAAGAGCCGTGAAAGCAGCCATGTTGTGGCACTTCTGCACTCCCTTTTGGATGCCTTTGGCAGATGAAGTAAGCCTGGAATTCAGGGCTTCCTGGTTAAAGAAATCCAAGCCCTAGGCTGAACCCTAACCCTAACCCTAGGCAGATAAATCAGCCTAGGTATAGGGATGGTGCCAAGGAAAAAGCTGTGAAAGCTGCCATGTTGTTGCACTTTTGTACTCCCCTTGGGATGCCTTGAACAGCTGCAGTGTGCCTGGAGCTAAGGGCTTCCTAGTTTCAAAACTCCTAGCCCAAGGCCTAAGCCTAACAGTAACCCTGGGAAAGTAAATCAGCCTGATGTTAGGCTTCTTGCCAAGGAAAAAGCCGTGAAAGCAGCCATGTTGTGGCACTTTTGCACTCCCTTTTGGATGCCTTTCACAGCTCCAGTGTGCCTGGAACTCAGGGCTTCCTGCTTTTAAAAATCCTAGCCCTAGGCCGAACCCCAACCCTATGACGGAGAGAAGAAGGCAAATCAGCCAGGAATTAGGCATGTCCCCAAGGAAAAAGCTGTGGAGGCAGGCATGTTGTGGTACTTTTGCGCTCTTCTTGGCTAGTCCTTCGCAGCTGCTGTGTTCTTGGAACTCAGGGCTTTCTGGTTAATAGAACCCTTACCCTAGGCGTAACTCAAACCTTAACCCTAGGAAGGAAAATCAACCTATGGTTCGGGATGGTCTCATGGAAATATCAGTGGTGGCAGCCAAGTTGCGTCACTTTTGCGCTCCCCTTGGGATGCCTTTCGCAGCTGCAGTGTGCCTGGAGCCCAGGGCTTCCTGGTTTTAAAAGTCCTAGGCCTAAGCCTAACAGTAACCCTAGGAAGGTAAATCAGCCGGGTATTAGGGTTCTTCCTAAGGGAAAAGCCGTGAAAGCAGCCATGTTGTGGCACTTCTGCACTCCCTTTGGGATGCCTTTGGCAGATGAAGTAAGCCTGGAACTCAGGGCTTCCTGGTTAAAGAAATCCAAGCCCTAGGCTGAACCCTAACCCTAACCCTAGGCAGATAAATCAGCCTAGGTATAGGGATGGTGCCAAGGAAAAAGCTGTGAAAGCTGCCATGTTGTTGCACTTTTGTACTCCCCTTGGGATGCCTTGAACAGCTGCAGTGTGCCTGGAGCCCAGGGCTTCCTAGTTTCAAAAATCCTAGCCCTAGGCCTAAGCCTAACAGTAACCCTGGGAAAGTATGTCAAGCCTGGTGTTAGGCTTCTTGCCAAGGAAAAAGCCGTGAAAGCAGCCATGTTGTGGCACTTTTGCACTCCCTTTTGGATGCCTTTCACAGCTCCAGTGTGCCTGGAACTCAGGGCTTCCTGCTTTTAAAAATCCTAGCCCTAGGCCGAACCCCAACCCTAAGACGAGAAAGGCAAATCAGCCAGGAATTAGGCATGTCCCCAAGGAAAAAGCTGTGGAGGCAGGCATGTTGTGGTACTTTTGCGCTCTTCTTGGCTAGTCCTTCGCAGCTGCTGTGTTCTTGGAACTCAGGGCTTTCTGGTTAATAGAGCCCTTACCCTAGGCGTAACTCAAACCTTAACCCTAGGAAGGAAAATCAACCTATGGTTCGGGATGGTCTCATGGAAATATCAGTGGTGGCAGCCAAGTTGCGTCACTTTTGCGCTCCCCCTTGGGATGCCTTTTGCAGCTGCAGTGTGCCTGGAGCCCAGGGCTTCCTGGTTTTAAAAGTCCTAGGCCTAAGCCTAACAGTAACCCTAGGAAGGTAAATCAGCCGGGTATTAGGGTTCTTCCTAAGGGAAAAGCCGTGAAAGCAGCCATGTTGTGGCACTTCTGCACTCCCTTTGGGATGCCTTTGGCAGATGAAGTAAGCCTGGAACTCAGGGCTTCCTGGTTAAAGAAATCCAAGCCCTAGGCTGAACCCTAACCCTAACCCTAGGCAGATAAATCAGCCTAGGTATAGGGATGGTGCCAAGGAAAAAGCTGTGAAAGCTGCCATGTTGTTGCACTTTTGTACTCCCCTTGGGATGCCTTGAACAGCTGCAGTGTGCCTGGAGCTAAGGGCTTCCTAGTTTCAAAAATCCTAGCCCTAGGCCTAAGCCTAACAGTAACCCTGGGAAAGTAAATCAGCCTGATGTTAGGCTTCTTGCCAAGGAAAAAGCCGTGAAAGCAGCCATGTTGTGGCACTTCTGCACTCCCTTTGGGATGCCTTTGGCAGATGAAGTAAGCCTGGAACTCAGGGCTTCCTGGTTAAAGAAATCCAAGCCCTAGGCTGAACCCTAACCCTAACCCTAGGCAGATAAATCAGCCTAGGTATAGTGATGGTGCCAAGGAAAAAGCTGTGAAAGCTGCCATGTTGTTGCACTTTTGTACTCCCCTTGGGATGCCTTGAACAGCTGCAGTGTGCCTGGAGCTAAGGGCTTCCTAGTTTCAAAAATCCTAGCCCTAGGCCTAAGCCTAACAGTAACCCTGGGAAAGTAAATCAGCCTGATGTTAGGCTTCTTGCCAAGGAAAAAGCCGTGAAAGCAGCCATGTTGTGGCACTTTTGCACTCCCTTTTGGATGCCTTTCACAGCTCCAGTGTGCCTGGAACTCAGGGCTTCCTGCTTTTAAAAATCCTAGCCCTAGGCCGAACCCCAACCCTAAGACGAGAAAGGCAAATCAGCCAGGAATTAGGCATGTCCCCAAGGAAAAAGCTGTGGAGGCAGGCATGTTGTGGTACTTTTGCGCTCTTCTTGGCTAGTCCTTCGCAGCTGCTGTGTTCTTGGAACTCAGGGCTTTCTGGTTAATAGAACCCTTACCCTAGGCGTAACTCAAACCTTAACCCTAGGAAGGAAAATCAGCCTATGGTTCGGGATGGTCTCATGGAAATATCAGTGGTGGCAGCCAAGTTGCGTCACTTTTGCGCTCCCCTTGGGATGCCTTTTGCAGCTGCAGTGTGCCTGGAGCCCAGGGCTTCCTGGTTTTAAAAGTCCTAGGCCTAAGCCTAACAGTAACCCTAGGAAGGTAAATCAGCCGGGTATTAGGGTTCTTCCTAAGGGAAAAGCCGTGAAAGCAGCCATGTTGTGGCACTTCTGCACTCCCTTTGGGATGCCTTTGGCAGATGAAGTAAGCCTGGAACTCAGGGCTTCCTGGTTAAAGAAATCCAAGCCCTAGGCTGAACCCTAACCCTAACCCTAGGCAGATAAA
>NW_026683074.1:0-43040 GCF_027887145.1 Ammospiza caudacuta | reverse complement strand
TCTTAGGGTTGGGGTTCGGCCTAGGGCTAGGATTTTTAAAATCAGGAAGCCCTGAGTTCCAGGCACACTGGAGCTGAGAAGGCATCCAAAAGGGAGTGCAAAAGTGCCACAACATGGCTGCTTTCACGGCTTTTTCCTTGGCAAAACGCCTAACACCAGGCTGATTTGCCTTCCCAGGGTTACTGTTAGGCTTAGGCCTAGGGCTAGGATTTTTAAAACTAGGAAGCCCTGGGCTCCAGGCACACTGCAGCTGTTCAAGGCATCCCAAGGGGAGTACAAAAGTGCAACAACATGGCAGCTTTCACAGCTTTTTCCTTGGCACCATCCCTATACCTAGGCTGATTTATCTGCCTAGGGTTAGGGTTAGGGTTCAGCCTAGGGCTTGGATTTCTTTAACCAGGAAGCCCTGAGTTCCAGGCTTACTTCATCTGCCAAAGGCATCCCAAAGGGAGTGCAGAAGTGCCACAACATGGCTGCTTTCACGGCTTTTCCCTTAGGAAGAACCCTAATACCCGGCTGATTTACCTTCCTAGGGTTACTGTTAGGCTTAGGCCTAGGACTTTTAAAACCAGGAAGCCCTGGGCTCCAGGCACACTGCAGCTGCGAAAGGCATCCCCAAGGGGAGCGCAAAAGTGACGCAACTTGGCTGCCAGCACTGATATTTCCATGAGACCATCCCGAACCATAGGCTGATTTTCCTTCCTAGGGTTAAGGTTTGAGTTACGCCTAGGGTAAGGGTCTATTAACCAGAAAGCCCTGAGTTCCAAGAACACAGCAGCTGCGAAGGGACTAGCCAAGAAGAGCGCAAAAGTACCACAACATGCCTGCCTCCACAGCTTTTTCCTTGTGGACATGCCTAATTCCTGGCTGATTTGCCTTTCTCGTCTTAGGGTTGGGGTTCGGCCTAGGGCTAGGATTTTTAAAAGCAGGAAGCCCTGAGTTCCAGGCACACTGGAGCTGTGAAAGGCATCCAAAAGGGAGTGCAAAAGTGCCACAACATGGCTGCTTTCACGGCTTTTTCCTTGGCAAGACGCCTAACACCAGGCTGATTTACCTTCCCAGGGTTACTGTTAGGCTTAGGCCTAGGGCTAGGATTTTTAAAACTAGGAAGCCCTGGGCTCCAGGCACACTGCAGCTGTTCAAGGCATCCCAAGGGGAGTACAAAAGTGCAACAACATGGCAGCTTTCACAGCTTTTTCCTTGGCACCATCCCTATACCTAGGCTGATTTATCTGCCTAGGGTTAGGGTTAGGCTTCAGCCTAGGGCTTGGATTTCTTTAACCAGGAAGCCCTGAGTTCCAGGCTTACTTCATCTGCCAAAGGCATCCCAAAGGGAGTGCAGAAGTGCCACAACATGGCTGCTTTCACGGCTTTTCCCTTAGGAAGAACCCTAATACCCGGCTGATTTACCTTCCTAGGGTTACTGTTAGGCTTAGGCCTAGGACTTTTAAAACCAGGAAGCCCTGGGCTCCAGGCACACTGCAGCTGTGAAAGGCATCCCAAGGGGGAGCGCAAAAGTGATGCAACTTGGCTGCCACCACTGATATTTCCATGAGACCATCCCTGAACCATAGGCTGATTTTCCTTCCTAGGGTTAAGGTTTGAGTTACGCCTAGGGTAAGGGTTCTATTAACCAGAAAGCCCTGAGTTCCAAAAACACAGCAGCTGCGAAGGACTACCCAAGAAGAGCGCAAAAGTACCACAACATGCCTGCCTCCACAGCTTTTTCCTTGTGGACATGCCTAATTCCTGGCTGATTTGCCTTTCTCGTCTTAGGGTTGGGGTTCGGCCTAGGGCTAGGATTTTTAAAATCAGGAAGCCCTGAGTTCCAGGCACACTGGAGCTGTGAAAGGCATCCAAAAGGGAGTGCAAAAGTGCCACAACATGGCTGATTTCACGGCTTTTTCCTTGGCAAGACGCCTAACACCAGGCTGATTTACCTTCCCAGGGTTACTGTTAGGCTTAGGGCCTAGGGCTAGGATTTTTAAAACTAGGAAGCCCTGGGCTCGAGGCACACTGCAGCTGTTCAAGGCATCCCAAGGGGAGTACAAAAGTGCAACAACATGGCAGCTTTCACAGCTTTTTCCTTGGCACCATCCCTATACCTAGGCTGATTTATCTGCCTAGGATTGGGGTTAGGGTTCAGCCTAGGGCTTGGATTTCTTTAACCAGGAAGCCCTGAGTTCCAGGCTTACTTCATCTGCCAAAGGCATCCCAAAGGGAGTGCAGAAGTGCCACAACATGGCTGCTTTCACGGCTTTTCCCTTAGGAAGAACCCTAATACCCGGCTGATTTACCTTCCTAGGGTTACTGTTAGGCTTAGGCCTAGGACTTTTAAAACCAGGAAGCCCTGGGCTCCAGGCACACTGCAGCTGCGAAAAGGCATCCCAAGGGGGAGCGCAAAAGTGACGCAACTTGGGCTGCCACCACTGATATTTCCATGAGACCATCCCGAACCATAGGCTGATTTTCCTTCCTAGGGTTAAGGTTTGAGTTACGCCTAGGGTAAGGGTCTATTAACCAGAAAGCCCTGAGTTCCAAGAACACAGCAGCTGCGAAGGACTAGCCAAGAAGAGCGCAAAAGTACCACAACATGCCTGCCTCCACAGCTTTTTCCTTGGGGACATGCCTAATTCCTGGCTGATTGCCTTTCTCGTCTTAGGGTTGGGGGTTCGGCCTAGGGCTAGGATTTTTAAAAGCAGGAAGCCCTGAGTTCCAGGCACACTGGAGCTGTGAAAGGCATCCCAAAAGGGAGTGCAAAAGTGCCACAACATGGCTGTTTCACGGCTTTTTCCTTGGCAAGACGCCTAACACCAGGCTGATTTACCTTCCCAGGGTTACTGTTAGGCTTAGGCCTAGGGCTAGGATTTTTAAAACTAGGAAGCCCTGGGCTCCAGGCACACTGCAGCTGTTCAAGGCATCCCAAGGGGAGTACAAAAGTGCAACAACATGGCAGCTTTCACAGCTTTTTCCTTGGGCACCATCCCTATACCTAGGCTGATTTATCTGCCTAGGGTTAGGGTTAGGCTTCAGCCTAGGGCTTGGATTTCTTTAACCAGGAAGCCCTGAGTTCCAGGCTTACTTCATCTGCCAAAGGCATCCCAAAGGGAGTGCAGAAGTGCCACAACATGGCTGCTTTCACGGCTTTTCCCTTAGGAAGAACCCTAATACCCGGCTGATTTACCTTCCTAGGTTACTGTTAGGCTTAGGCCTAGGACTTTTAAAACCAGGAAGCCCTGGGCTCCAGGCACACTGCAGCTGCGAAAGGCATCCCAAGGGGAGCGCAAAAGTGACGCAACTTGGCTGCCACCACTGATATTTCCATGAGGCCATCCCGAACCATAGGCTGATTTTCCTTCCTAGGGTTAAGGTTTGAGTTACGCCTAGGGTAAGGGTCTATTAACCAGAAAGCCCTGAGTTCCAAGAACACAGCAGGCTGCGAAGGACTAGCCAAGAAGAGCGCAAAAGTACCCACAACATGCCTGCCTCCACAGCTTTTTCCTTGGGGGACATGCCTAATTCCTGGCTGATTTGCCTTTCTCGTCTTAGGGTTGGGGTTCGGCCTAGGGCTAGGATTTTTAAAAGCAGGAAGCCCCTGAGTTCCAGGCACACTGGAGCTGTGAAAGGCATCCAAAAGGGAGTGCAAAAGTGCCACAACATGGCTGCTTTCACGGCTTTTTCCTTGGCAAGACGCCTAACACCAGGCTGATTTACCTTCCCAGGGTTACTGTTAGGCTTAGGCCTAGGGCTAGGATTTTTAAAACTAGGAAGCCCTGGGCTCGAGGCACACTGCAGCTGTTCAAGGCATCCCAAGGGGGAGTACAAAAGTGCAACAACATGGCAGCTTTCACAGCTTTTTCCTTGGCACCATCCCTTATACCTAGGCTGATTTATCTGCCTAGGGTTAGGGTTAGGGTTCAGCCTAGGGCTTGGATTTCTTTAACCAGGAAGCCCTGAGTTCCAGGCTTACTTCATCTGCCAAAGGCATCCCAAAGGGAGTGCAGGAAGTGCCACAACATGGCTGCTTTCACGGCTTTTCCCTTAGGAAGAACCCTAATACCCGGCTGATTTACCTTCCTAGGGTTACTGTTAGGCTTAGGCCTAGGACTTTTTAAAACCAGGAAGCCCTGGGCTCCAGGCACACTGCAGCTGCGAAAGGCATCCAAGGGGAGCGCAAAAGTGACGCAACTTGGGGGGGGGGGGGGGGGGGGGGGGGGGGGGGGGGGGGGGGCTGCCACCACTGATATTTCCATGAGACCATCCCGAACCATAGGCTGATTTTCCTTCCTAGGCTTAAGGTTTGAGTTACGCCTAGGGTAAGGGTTCTATTAACCAGAAAGCCCTGAGTTCCAAGAACACAGCAGCTGCGAAGGACTACCCAAGAAGAGCGCAAAAGTACCACAACATGCCTGCCTCCACAGCTTTTTCCTTGTGGACATGCCTAATTCCTGGCTGATTTGCCTTTCTCGTCTTAGGGTTGGGGTTCGGCCTAGGGCTAGGATTTTTAAAAGCAGGAAGCCCTGAGTTCCAGGCACACTGGAGCTGTGAAAGGCATCCAAAAAGGGAGTGCAAAAGTGCCACAACATGGCTGCTTTCACGGCTTTTTCCTTGGCAAGACGCCTAACACCAGGCTGATTTACCTTCCCAGGGTTACTGTTAGGCTTAGGCCTAGGGCTAGGATTTTTAAAACTAGGAAGCCCTGGGCTCCAGGCACACTGCAGCTGTTCAAGGCATCCCAAGGGGAGTACAAAAGTGCAACAACATGGCAGCTTTCACAGCTTTTTCCTTGGCACCATCCCTATACCTAGGCTGATTTATCTGCCTAGGGTTAGGGTTAGGCTTCAGCCTAGTGCTTGGATTTCTTTAACCAGGAAGCCCTGAGTTCCAGGCTTACTTCATCTGCCAAAGGCATCCCAAAGGGAGTGCAGAAGTGCCACAACATGGCTGCTTTCACGGCCTTTTCCCTTAGGAAGAACCCTAATACCCCGGCTGATTTACCTTCCTAGGGTTACTGTTAGGCTTAGGCCTAGGACTTTTAAAACCAGGAAGCCCTGGGCTCCAGGCACACTGCAGCTGTGAAAGGCATCCCAAGGGGGAGCGCAAAAGTGATGCAACTTGGCTGCCACCACTGATATTTCCATGAGACCATCCTGAACCATAGGCTGATTTTCCTTCCTAGGGTTAAGGTTTGAGTTACGCCTAGGGTAAGGGTTCTATTAACCAGAAAGCCCTGAGTTCCAAAAACACAGCAGCTGCGAAGGACTAGCCAAGAAGAGCGCAAAAGTACCACAACATGCCTGCCTCCACAGCTTTTTCCTTGTGGACATGCCTAATTCCTGGCTGATTTGCCTTTCTCGTCTTAGGGTTGGGGTTCGGCCTAGGGCTAGGATTTTTAAAATCAGGAAGCCCTGAGTTCCAGGCACACTGGAGCTGTGAAAGGCATCCAAAAGGGAGTGCAAAAGTGCCACAACATGGCTGATTTCACGGCTTTTTCCTTGGCAAGACACCTAACACCAGGCTGATTTACCTTCCCAGGGTTACTGTTAGGCTTAGGCCTAGGGCTAGGATTTTTAAAACTAGGAAGCCCTTAGCTCCAGGCACACTGCAGCTGTTCAAGGCATCCCAAGGGGAGTACAAAAGTGCAACAACATGGCAGCTTTCACAGCTTTTTCCTTGGCACCATCCCTATACCTAGGCTGATTTATCTGCCTAGGATTGGGGTTAGGGTTCAGCCTAGGGCTTGGATTTCTTTAACCAGGAAGCCCTGAGTTCCAGGCTTACTTCATCTGCCAAAGGCATCCCAAAGGGAGTGCAGAAGTGCCACAACATGGCTGCTTTCACGGCTTTTCCCTTAGGAAGAACCCTAATACCCGGCTGATTTACCTTCCTAGGGTTACTGTTAGGCTTAGGCCTAGGACTTTTAAAACCAGGAAGCCCTGGGCTCCAGGCACACTGCAGCTGCGAAAGGCATCCCAAGGGGAGCGCAAAAGTGACGCAACTTGGCTGCCACCACTGATATTTCCATGAGACCATCCCGAACCATAGGCTGATTTTCCTTCCTAGGGTTAAGGTTTGAGTTACGCCTAGGGTAAGGGTCTATTAACCAGAAAGCCCTGAGTTCCAAGAACACAGCAGCTGCGAAGGACTAGCCAAGAAGAGCGCAAAAGTACCACAACATGCCTGCCTCGACAGCTTTTTCCTTGGGGACATGCCTAATTCCTGGCTGATTTGCCTTTCTCGTCTTAGGGTTGGGGTTCGGCCTAGGGCTAGGATTTTTAAAAGCAGGAAGCCCTGAGTTCCAGGCACACTGGAGCTGTGAAAGGCATCCAAAAGGGAGTGCAAAAGTGCCACAACATGGCTGTTTCACGGCTTTTTCCTTGGCAAGACGCCTAACACCAGGCTGATTTACCTTCCCAGGGTTACTGTTAGGCTTAGGCCTAGGGCTAGGATTTTTAAAACTAGGAAGCCCTGGGCTCCAGGCACACTGCAGCTGTTCAAGGCATCCCAAGGGGAGTACAAAAGTGCAACAACATGGCAGCTTTCACAGCTTTTTCCTTGGCACCATCCCTATACCTAGGCTGATTTATCTGCCTAGGGTTAGGGTTAGGGTTCAGCCTAGGGCTTGGATTTCTTTAACCAGGAAGCCCTGAGTTCCAGGCTTACTTCATCTGCCAAAGGCATCCCAAAGGGAGTGCAGAAGTGCCACAACATGGCTGCTTTCACAGCTTTTCCCTTAGGAAGAACCCTAATACCCGGCTGATTTACCTTCCTAGGGTTACTGTTAGGCTTAGGCCTAGGACTTTTAAAACCAGGAAGCCCTGGGCTCCAGGCACACTGCAGCTGCGAAAGGCATCCCAAGGGGAGCGCAAAAGTGACGCAACTTGGCTGCCACCACTGATATTTCCATGAGACCATCCCGAACCATAGGCTGATTTTCCTTCCTAGGGTTAAGGTTTGAGTTACGCCTAGGGTAAGGGTCTATTAACCAGAAAGCCCTGAGTTCCAAGAACACAGCAGCTGCGAAGGACTAGCCAAGAAGAGCGCAAAAGTACCACAACATGCCTGCCTCCACAGCTTTTTCCTTGGGGACATGCCTAATTCCTGGCTGATTTGCCTTTCTCGTCTTAGGGTTGGGGTTCGGCCTAGGGCTAGGATTTTTAAAATCAGGAAGCCCTGAGTTCCAGGCACACTGGAGCTGTGAAAGGCATCCAAAAGGGAGTGCAAAAGTGCCACAACATGGCTGCTTTCACGGCTTTTTCCTTGGCAAAACGCCTAACACCAGGCTGATTTGCCTTCCCAGGGTTACTGTTAGGCTTAGGCCTAGGGCTAGGATTTTTAAAACTAGGAAGCCCTGGGCTCCAGGCACACTGCAGCTGTTCAAGGCATCCCAAGGGGAGTACAAAAGTGCAACAACATGGCAGCTTTCACAGCTTTTTCCTTGGCACCATCCCTATACCTAGGCTGATTTATCTGCCTAGGGTTAGGGTTAGGCTTCAGCCTAGGGCTTGGATTTCTTTAACCAGGAAGCCCTGAGTTCCAGGCTTACTTCATCTGCCAAAGGCATCCCAAAGGGAGTGCAGAAGTGCCACAACATGGCTGCTTTCACGGCTTTTCCCTTAGGAAGAACCCTAATACCCGGCTGATTTACCTTCCTAGGGTTACTGTTAGGCTTAGGCCTAGGACTTTTAAAACCAGGAAGCCCTGGGCTCCAGGCACACTGCAGCTGCGAAAGGCATCCCAAGGGGAGCGCAAAAGTGACGCAACTTGGCTGCCACCACTGATATTTCCATGAGACCATCCCGAACCATAGGCTGATTTTCCTTCCTAGGGTTAAGGTTTGAGTTACGCCTAGGGTAAGGGTTCTATTAACCAGAAAGCCCTGAGTTCCAAGAACACAGCAGCTGCGAAGGACTAGCCAAGAAGAGCGCAAAAGTACCACAACATGCCTGCCTCCACAGCTTTTTCCTTGTGGACATGCCTAATTCCTGGCTGATTTGCCTTTCTCGTCTTAGGGTTGGGGTTCGGCCTAGGGCTAGGATTTTTAAAAGCAGGAAGCCCTGAGTTCCAGGCACACTGGAGCTGTGAAAGGCATCCAAAAGGGAGTGCAAAAGTGCCACAACATGGCTGCTTTCACGGCTTTTTCCTTGGCAAGACGCCTAACACCAGGCTGATTTACCTTCCCAGGGTTACTGTTAGGCTTAGGCCTAGGGCTAGGATTTTTAAAACTAGGAAGCCCTGGGCTCCAGGCACACTGCAGCTGTTCAAGGCATCCCAAGGGGAGTACAAAAGTGCAACAACATGGCAGCTTTCACAGCTTTTTCCTTGGCACCATCCCTATACCTAGGCTGATTTATCTGCCTAGGGTTAGGGTTAGGGTTCAGCCTAGGGCTTGGATTTCTTTAACCAGGAAGCCCTGAGTTCCAGGCTTACTTCATCTGCCAAAGGCATCCCAAAGGGAGTGCAGAAGTGCCACAACATGGCTGCTTTCACGGCTTTTCCCTTAGGAAGAACCCTAATACCCGGCTGATTTACCTTCCTAGGGTTACTGTTAGGCTTAGGCCTAGGACTTTTAAAACCAGGAAGCCCTGGGCTCCAGGCACACTGCAGCTGTGAAAGGCATCCCAAGGGGGAGCGCAAAAGTGATGCAACTTGGCTGCCACCACTGATATTTCCATGAGACCATCCTGAACCATAGGCTGATTTTCCTTCCTAGGGTTAAGGTTTGAGTTACGCCTACGGTAAGGGTTCTATTAACCAGAAAGCCCTGAGTTCCAAGAACACAGCAGCTGCGAAGGACTAGCCAAGAAGAGCGCAAAAGTACCACAACATGCCTGCCTCCACAGCTTTTTCCTTGGGGACATGCCTAATTCCTGGCTGATTTGCCTTTCTCGTCTTAGGGTTGGGGTTCGGCCTAGGGCTAGGATTTTTAAAATCAGGAAGCCCTGAGTTCCAGGCATACTGGAGCTGTGAAAGGCATCCAAAAGGGAGTGCAAAAGTGCCACAACATGGCTGCTTTCACGGCTTTTTCCTTGGCAAGACGCCTAACACCAGGCTGATTTACCTTCCCAGGGTTACTGTTAGGCTTAGGCCTAGGGCTAGGATTTTTAAAACTAGGAAGCCCTTAGCTCCAGGCACACTGCAGCTGTTCAAGGCATCCCTAGGGGAGTACAAAAGTGCAACAACATGGCAGCTTTCACAGCTTTTTCCTTGGCACCATCCCTATACCTAGGCTGATTTATCTGCCTAGGATTGGGGTTAGGGTTCAGCCTAGGGCTTGGATTTCTTTAACCAGGAAGCCCTGAGTTCCAGGCTTACTTCATCTGCCAAAGGCATCCCAAAGGGAGTGCAGAAGTGCCACAACATGGCTGCTTTCACGGCTTTTCCCTTAGGAAGAACCCTAATACCCGGCTGATTTACCTTCCTAGGGTTACTGTTAGGCTTAGGCCTAGGACTTTTAAAACCAGGAAGCCCTGGGCTCCAGGCACACTGCAGCTGCGAAAGGCATCCCAAGGGGAGCGCAAAAGTGACGCAACTTGGCTGCCACCACTGATATTTCCATGAGACCATCCCGAACCATAGGCTGATTTTCCTTCCTAGGGTTAAGGTTTGAGTTACGCCTAGGGTAAGGGTCTATTAACCAGAAAGCCCTGAGTTCCAAGAACACAGCAGCTGCGAAGGACTAGCCAAGAAGAGCGCAAAAGTACCACAACATGCCTGCCTCCACAGCTTTTTCCTTGGGGACATGCCTAATTCCTGGCTGATTTGCCTTTCTCGTCTTAGGGTTGGGGTTCGGCCTAGGGCTAGGATTTTTAAAATCAGGAAGCCCTGAGTTCCAGGCACACTGGAGCTGTGAAAGGCATCCAAAAGTGAGTGCAAAAGTGCCACAACATGGCTGTTTCACGGCTTTTTCCTTGGCAAGACGCCTAACACCAGGCTGATTTACCTTCCCAGGGTTACTGTTAGGCTTAGGCCTAGGGCTAGGATTTTTAAAACTAGGAAGCCCTGGGCTCCAGGCACACTGCAGCTGTTCAAGGCATCCCAAGGGGAGTACAAAAGTGCAACAACATGGCAGCTTTCACAGCTTTTTCCTTGGCACCATCCCTATACCTAGGCTGATTTATCTGCCTAGGGTTAGGGTTAGGGTTCAGCCTAGGGCTGTGATTTCTTTAACCAGGAAGCCCTGAGTTCCAGGCTTACTTCATCTGCCAAAGGCATCCCAAAGGGAGTGCAGAAGTGCCACAACATGGCTGCTTTCACGGCTTTTCCCTTAGGAAGAACCCTAATACCCGGCTGATTTACCTTCCTAGGGTTACTGTTAGGCTTAGGCCTAGGACTTTTAAAACCAGGAAGCCCTGGGCTCCAGGCACACTGCAGCTGCGAAAGGCATCCCAAGGGGAGCGCAAAAGTGACGCAACTTGGCTGCCACCACTGATATTTCCTAGAGACCATCCCGAACCATAGGCTGATTTTCCTTCCTAGGGTTAAGGTTTGAGTTACGCCTAGGGTAAGGGTCTATTAACCAGAAAGCCCTGAGTTCCAAGAACACAGCAGCTGCGAAGGACTAGCCAAGAAGAGCGCAAAAGTACCACAACATGCCTGCCTCCACAGCTTTTTCCTTGGGGACATGCCTAATTCCTGGCTGATTTGCCTTTCTCGTCTTAGGGTTGGGGTTCGGCCTAGGGCTAGGATTTTTAAAATCAGGAAGCCCTGAGTTCCAGGCACACTGGAGCTGTGAAAGGCATCCAAAAGGGAGTGCAAAAGTGCCACAACATGGCTGTTTCACGGCTTTTTCCTTGGCAAGACGCCTAACACCAGGCTGATTTACCTTCCCAGGGTTACTGTTAGGCTTAGGCCTAGGGCTAGGATTTTTAAAACTAGGAAGCCCTGGGCTCCAGGCACACTGCAGCTGTTCAAGGCATCCCAAGGGGAGTACAAAAGTGCAACAACATGGCAGCTTTCACAGCTTTTTCCTTGGCACCATCCCTATACCTAGGCTGATTTATCTGCCTAGGGTTAGGGTTAGGGTTCAGCCTAGGGCTGTGATTTCTTTAACCAGGAAGCCCTGAGTTCCAGGCTTACTTCATCTGCCAAAGGCATCCCAAAGGGAGTGCAGAAGTGCCACAACATGGCTGCTTTCACGGCTTTTCCCTTAGGAAGAACCCTAATACCCGGCTGATTTACCTTCCTAGGGTTACTGTTAGGCTTAGGCCTAGGACTTTTAAAACCAGGAAGCCCTGGGCTCCAGGCACACTGCAGCTGCAAAAGGCATCCCAAGGGGAGCGCAAAAGTGACGCAACTTGGCTGCCACCACTGATATTTCCATGAGACCATCCCGAACCATAGGCTGATTTTCCTTCCTAGGGTTAAGGTTTGAGTTACGCCTAGGGTAAGGGTTCTATTAACCAGAAAGCCCTGAGTTCCAAGAACACAGCAGCTGCGAAGGACTAGCCAAGAAGAGCGCAAAAGTACCACAACATGCCTGCCTCGACAGCTTTTTCCTTGGGGACATGCCTAATTCCTGGCTGATTTGCCTTTCTCGTCTTAGGGTTGGGGTTCGGCCTAGGGCTAGGATTTTTAAAAGCAGGAAGCCCTGAGTTCCAGGCACACTGGAGCTGTGAAAGGCATCCAAAAGGGAGTGCAAAAGTGCCACAACATGGCTGCTTTCACGGCTTTTTCCTTGGAAGACGCCTAACACCAGGCTGATTTACCTTCCCAGGGTTACTGTTAGGCTTAGGCCTAGGGCTAGGATTTTTAAAACTAGGAAGCCCTGGGCTCCAGGCACACTGCAGCTGTTCAAGGCATCCCAAGGGGAGTACAAAAGTGCAACAACATGGCAGCTTTCACAGCTTTTTCCTTGGCACCATCCCTATACCTAGGCTGATTTATCTGCCTAGGGTTAGGGTTAGGCTTCAGCCTAGGGCTTGGATTTCTTTAACCAGGAAGCCCTGAGTTCCAGGCTTACTTCATCTGCCAAAGGCATCCCAAAGGGAGTGCAGAAGTGCCACAACATGGCTGCTTTCACGGCTTTTCCCTTAGGAAGAACCCTAATACCCGGCTGATTTACCTTCCTAGGGTTACTGTTAGGCTTAGGCCTAGGACTTTTAAAACCAGGAAGCCCTGGGCTCCAGGCACACTGCAGCTGCGAAAGGCATCCCAAGGGGAGCGCAAAAGTGACGCAACTTGGCTGCCACCACTGATATTTCCATGAGGCCATCCCGAACCATAGGCTGATTTTCCTTCCTAGGGTTAAGGTTTGAGTTACGCCTAGGGTAAGGGTCTATTAACCAGAAAGCCCTGAGTTCCAAGAACACAGCAGCTGCGAAGGACTAGCCAAGAAGAGCGCAAAAGTACCACAACATGCCTGCCTCCACAGCTTTTTCCTTGGGGACATGCCTAATTCCTGGCTGATTTGCCTTTCTCGTCTTAGGGTTGGGGTTCGGCCTAGGGCTAGGATTTTTAAAAGCAGGAAGCCCTGAGTTCCAGGCACACTGGAGCTGTGAAAGGCATCCAAAAGGGAGTGCAAAAGTGCCACAACATGGCTGCTTTCACGGCTTTTTCCTTGGCAAAACGCCTAACACCAGGCTGATTTGCCTTCCCAGGGTTACTGTTAGGCTTAGGCCTAGGGCTAGGATTTTTAAAACTAGGAAGCCCTGGGCTCCAGGCACACTGCAGCTGTTCAAGGCATCCCAAGGGGAGTACAAAAGTGCAACAACATGGCAGCTTTCACAGCTTTTTCCTTGGCACCATCCCTATACCTAGGCTGATTTATCTGCCTAGGGTTAGGGTTAGGGTTCAGCCTAGGGCTGTGATTTCTTTAACCAGGAAGCCCTGAGTTCCAGGCTTACTTCATCTGCCAAAGGCATCCCAAAGGGAGTGCAGAAGTGCCACAACATGGCTGCTTTCACGGCTTTTCCCTTAGGAAGAACCCTAATACCCGGCTGATTTACCTTCCTAGGGTTACTGTTAGGCTTAGGCCTAGGACTTTTAAAACCAGGAAGCCCTGGGCTCCAGGCACACTGCAGCTGCGAAAGGCATCCCAAGGGGAGCGCAAAAGTGACGCAACTTGGCTGCCAGCACTGATATTTCCTAGAGACCATCCCGAACCATAGGCTGATTTTCCTTCCTAGGGTTAAGGTTTGAGTTACGCCTAGGGTAAGGGTCTATTAACCAGAAAGCCCTGAGTTCCAAGAACACAGCAGCTGCGAAGGACTAGCCAAGAAGAGCGCAAAAGTAGCACAACATGCCTGCCTCCACAGCTTTTTCCTTGTGGACATGCCTAATTCCTGGCTGATTTGCCTTTCTCGTCTTAGGGTTGGGGTTCGGCCTAGGGCTAGGATTTTTAAAAGCAGGAAGCCCTGAGTTCCAGGCACACTGGAGCTGTGAAAGGCATCCAAAAGGGAGTGCAAAAGTGCCACAACATGGCTGCTTTCACGGCTTTTTCCTTGGCAAGACGCCTAACACCAGGCTGATTTACCTTCCCAGGGTTACTGTTAGGCTTAGGCCTAGGGCTAGGATTTTTAAAACTAGGAAGCCCTGGGCTCCAGGCACACTGCAGCTGTTCAAGGCATCCCAAGGGGAGTACAAAAGTGCAACAACATGGCAGCTTTCACAGCTTTTTCCTTGGCACCATCCCTATACCTAGGCTGATTTATCTGCCTAGGGTTAGGGTTAGGGTTCAGCCTAGGGCTGTGATTTCTTTAACCAGGAAGCCCTGAGTTCCAGGCTTACTTCATCTGCCAAAGGCATCCCAAAGGGAGTGCAGAAGTGCCACAACATGGCTGCTTTCACGGCTTTTCCCTTAGGAAGAACCCTAATACCCGGCTGATTTACCTTCCTAGGGTTACTGTTAGGCTTAGGCCTAGGACTTTTAAAACCAGGAAGCCCTGGGCTCCAGGCACACTGCAGCTGCAAAAGGCATCCCAAGGGGAGCGCAAAAGTGACGCAACTTGGCTGCCACCACTGATATTTCCATGAGACCATCCCGAACCATAGGCTGATTTTCCTTCCTAGGGTTAAGGTTTGAGTTACGCCTAGGGTAAGGGTTCTATTAACCAGAAAGCCCTGAGTTCCAAGAACACAGCAGCTGCGAAGGACTAGCCAAGAAGAGCGCAAAAGTACCACAACATGCCTGCCTCCACAGCTTTTTCCTTGGGGACATGCCTAATTCCTGGCTGATTTGCCTTTCTCGTCTTAGGGTTGGGGTTCGGCCTAGGGCTAGGATTTTTAAAAGCAGGAAGCCCTGAGTTCCAGGCACACTGGAGCTGTGAAAGGCATCCAAAAGGGAGTGCAAAAGTGCCACAACATGGCTGCTTTCACGGCTTTTTCCTTGGCAAGACGCCTAACACCAGGCTGATTTACCTTCCCAGGGTTACTGTTAGGCTTAGGCCTAGGGCTAGGATTTTTAAAACTAGGAAGCCCTGGGCTCCAGGCACACTGCAGCTGTTCAAGGCATCCCAAGGGGAGTACAAAAGTGCAACAACATGGCAGCTTTCACAGCTTTTTCCTTGGCACCATCCCTATACCTAGGCTGATTTATCTGCCTAGGGTTAGGGTTAGGGTTCAGCCTAGGGCTTGGATTTCTTTAACCAGGAAGCCCTGAGTTCCAGGCTTACTTCATCTGCCAAAGGCATCCCAAAGGGAGTGCAGAAGTGCCACAACATGGCTGCTTTCACGGCTTTTCCCTTAGGAAGAACCCTAATACCCGGCTGATTTACCTTCCTAGGGTTACTGTTAGGCTTAGGCCTAGGACTTTTAAAACCAGGAAGCCCTGGGCTCCAGGCACACTGCAGCTGCGAAAGGCATCCCAAGGGGAGCGCAAAAGTGACGCAACTTGGCTGCCACCACTGATATTTCCATGAGGCCATCCCGAACCATAGGCTGATTTTCCTTCCTAGGGTTAAGGTTTGAGTTACGCCTAGGGTAAGGGTCTATTAACCAGAAAGCCCTGAGTTCCAAGAACACAGCAGCTGCGAAGGACTAGCCAAGAAGAGCGCAAAAGTACCACAACATGCCTGCCTCCACAGCTTTTTCCTTGGGGACATGCCTAATTCCTGGCTGATTTGCCTTTCTCGTCTTAGGGTTGGGGTTCGGCCTAGGGCTAGGATTTTTAAAATCAGGAAGCCCTGAGTTCCAGGCACACTGGAGCTGTGAAAGGCATCCAAAAGGGAGTGCAAAAGTGCCACAACATGGCTGCTTTCACGGCTTTTTCCTTGGCAAAACGCCTAACACCAGGCTGATTTGCCTTTTCAGGGTTACTGTTAGGCTTAGGCCTAGGGCTAGGATTTTTAAAACTAGGAAGCCCTGGGCTCCAGGCACACTGCAGCTGTTCAAGGCATCCCAAGGGGAGTACAAAAGTGCAACAACATGGCAGCTTTCACAGCTTTTTCCTTGGCACCATCCCTATACCTAGGCTGATTTATCTGCCTAGGGTTAGGGTTAGGGTTCAGCCTAGGGCTTGGATTTCTTTAACCAGGAAGCCCTGAGTTCCAGGCTTACTTCATCTGCCAAAGGCATCCCAAAGGGAGTGCAGAAGTGCCACAACATGGCTGCTTTCACGGCTTTTCCCTTAGGAAGAACCCTAATACCCGGCTGATTTACCTTCCTAGGGTTACTGTTAGGCTTAGGCCTAGGACTTTTAAAACCAGGAAGCCCTGG
Organism: Ammospiza caudacuta; assembly: GCF_027887145.1. Lineage (NCBI taxonomy): Eukaryota > Metazoa > Chordata > Aves > Passeriformes > Passerellidae > Ammospiza > Ammospiza caudacuta. The sequence continues at coordinate 27,386 of NW_026683074.1, read as the reverse complement.
GCTCCAGGCACACTGCAGCTGCGAAAGGCATCCCAAAGGGAGCGCAAAAGTGACGCAACTTGGCTGCCACCACTGATATTTCCATGAGACCATCCCGAACCATAGGCTGATTTTCCTTCCTAGGGTTAAGGTTTGAGTTACGCCTAGGGTAAGGGTCTATTAACCAGAAAGCCCTGAGTTCCAAGAACACAGCAGCTGCGAAGGACTAGCCAAGAAGAGCGCAAAAGTACCACAACATGCCTGCCTCCACAGCTTTTTCCTTGTGGACATGCCTAATTCCTGGCTGATTTGCCTTTCTCGTCTTAGGGTTGGGGTTCGGCCTAGGGCTAGGATTTTTAAAAGCAGGAAGCCCTGAGTTCCAGGCACACTGGAGCTGTGAAAGGCATCCAAAAGGGAGTGCAAAAGTGCCACAACATGGCTGCTTTCACGGCTTTTTCCTTGGCAAGACGCCTAACACCAGGCTGATTTACCTTCCCAGGGTTACTGTTAGGCTTAGGCCTAGGGCTAGGATTTTTAAAACTAGGAAGCCCTGGGCTCCAGGCACACTGCAGCTGTTCAAGGCATCCCAAGGGGAGTACAAAAGTGCAACAACATGGCAGCTTTCACAGCTTTTTCCTTGGCACCATCCCTATACCTAGGCTGATTTATCTGCCTAGGGTTAGGGTTAGGGTTCAGCCTAGGGCTTGGATTTCTTTAACCAGGAAGCCCTGAGTTCCAGGCTTACTTCATCTGCCAAAGGCATCCCAAAGGGAGTGCAGAAGTGCCACAACATGGCTGCTTTCACGGCTTTTCCCTTAGGAAGAACCCTAATACCCGGCTGATTTACCTTCCTAGGGTTACTGTTAGGCTTAGGCCTAGGACTTTTAAAACCAGGAAGCCCTGGGCTCCAGGCACACTGCAGCTGTGAAAGGCATCCCAAGGGGGAGCGCAAAAGTGATGCAACTTGGCTGCCACCACTGATATTTCCATGAGACCATCCTGAACCATAGGCTGATTTTCCTTCCTAGGGTTAAGGTTTGAGTTACGCCTAGGGTAAGGGTTCTATTAACCAGAAAGCCCTGAGTTCCAAAAACACAGCAGCTGCGAAGGACTACCCAAGAAGAGCGCAAAAGTACCACAACATGCCTGCCTCCACAGCTTTTTCCTTGGGGACATGCCTAATTCCTGGCTGATTTGCCTTTCTCGTCTTAGGGTTGGGGTTCGGCCTAGGGCTAGGATTTTTAAAATCAGGAAGCCCTGAGTTCCAGGCACACTGGAGCTGTGAAAGGCATCCAAAAGGGAGTGCAAAAGTGCCACAACATGGCTGATTTCACGGCTTTTTCCTTGGCAAGACGCCTAACACCAGGCTGATTTACCTTCCCAGGGTTACTGTTAGGCTTAGGCCTAGGGCTAGGATTTTTAAAACTAGGAAGCCCTTAGCTCCAGGCACACTGCAGCTGTTCAAGGCATCCCAAGGGGAGTACAAAAGTGCAACAACATGGCAGCTTTCACAGCTTTTTCCTTGGCACCATCCCTATACCTAGGCTGATTTATCTGCCTAGGATTGGGGTTAGGGTTCAGCCTAGGGCTTGGATTTCTTTAACCAGGAAGCCCTGAGTTCCAGGCTTACTTCATCTGCCAAAGGCATCCCAAAGGGAGTGCAGAAGTGCCACAACATGGCTGCTTTCACGGCTTTTCCCTTAGGAAGAACCCTAATACCCGGCTGATTTACCTTCCTAGGGTTACTGTTAGGCTTAGGCCTAGGACTTTTAAAACCAGGAAGCCCTGGGCTCCAGGCACACTGCAGCTGCGAAAGGCATCCCAAGGGGAGCGCAAAAGTGACGCAACTTGGCTGCCACCACTGATATTTCCATGAGACCATCCCGAACCATAGGCTGATTTTCCTTCCTAGGGTTAAGGTTTGAGTTACGCCTAGGGTAAGGGTCTATTAACCAGAAAGCCCTGAGTTCCAAGAACACAGCAGCTGCGAAGGACTAGCCAAGAAGAGCGCAAAAGTACCACAGCATGCCTGCCTCCACAGCTTTTGCCTTGGGGACATGCCTAATTCCTGGCTGATTTGCCTTTCTCGTCTTAGGGTTGGGGTTCGGCCTAGGGCTAGGATTTTTAAAAGCAGGAAGCCCTGAGTTCCAGGCACACTGCAGCTGTGAAAGGCATCCAAAAGGGAGTGCAAAAGTGCCACAACATGGCTGCTTTCACGGCTTTTTCCTTGGCAAGAAGCCTAACACCAGGCTGACATACTTTCCCAGGGTTACTGTTAGGCTTAGGCCTAGGGCTAGGATTTTTAAAACTAGGGTTCCCTGGGCTCCAGGCACACTGCAGCTGTTCAAGGCATCCCAATGGGAGTACAAAAGTGCAACAACATGGCAGCTTTCACAGCTTTTTCCTTGGCACCATCCCTATACCTAGGCTGATTTATCTGCCTAGGGTTAGGGTTAGGGTTCAGCCTAGGGCTTGAATTTTTTTAACCAGGAAGCCCTGAGTTCCAGGCTTACTTCATCTGCCAAAGGCATCCCAAAGGGAGTGCAGAAGTGCCACAACATGGCTGCTTTCACGGCTTTTCCCTTAGGAAGAACCCTAATACCCGGCTGATTTACCTTCCTAGGGTTACTGTTAGGCTTAGGCCTAGGACTTTTAAAACCAGGAAGCCCTGGGCTCCAGGCACACTGCAGCTGCAAAAGGCATCCCAAGGGGAGCGCAAAAGTGACGCAACTTGGCTGCCACCACTGATATTTCCATGAGACCATCCCGAACCATAGGTTGATTTTCCTTCCTAGGGTTAAGGTTTGAGTTACACCTAGGGTAAGGGCTCTATTAACCAGAAAGCCCTGAGTTCCAAGAACACAGCAGCTGCGAAGGACTAGCCAAGAAGAGCGCAAAAGTACCACAACATGCCTGCCTCCACAGCTTTTTCCTTGGGGACATGCCTAATTCCTGGCTGATTTGCCTTTCTCGTCTTAGGGTTGGGGTTCGGCCTAGGGCTAGGATTTTTAAAAGCAGGAAGCCCTGAGTTCCAGGCACACTGGAGCTGTGAAAGGCATCCAAAAGGGAGTGCAAAAGTGCCACAACATGGCTGCTTTCACGGCTTTTTCCTTGGCAAGAAGCCTAACATCAGGCTGATTTACTTTCCCAGGGTTACTGTTAGGCTTAGGCCTAGGGCTAGGATTTTTGAAACTAGGAAGCCCTTAGCTCCAGGCACACTGCAGCTGTTCAAGGCATCCCAAGGGGAGTACAAAAGTGCAACAACATGGCAGCTTTCACAGCTTTTTCCTTGGCACCATCCCTATACCTAGGCTGATTTATCTGCCTAGGGTTAGGGTTAGGGTTCAGCCTAGGGCTTGGATTTCTTTAACCAGGAAGCCCTGAGTTCCAGGCTTACTTCATCTGCCAAAGGCATCCCAAAGGGAGTGCAGAAGTGCCACAACATGGCTGCTTTCACGGCTTTTCCCTTAGGAAGAACCCTAATACCCGGCTGATTTACCTTCCTAGGGTTACTGTTAGGCTTAGGCCTAGGACTTTTAAAACCAGGAAGCCCTGGGCTCCAGGCACACTGCAGCTGCAAAAGGCATCCCAAGGGGAGCGCAAAAGTGACGCAACTTGGCTGCCACCACTGATATTTCCATGAGACCATCCCGAACCATAGGCTGATTTTCCTTCCTAGGGTTAAGGTTTGAGTTACGCCTAGGGTAAGGGCTCTATTAACCAGAAAGCCCTGAGTTCCAAGAACACAGCAGCTGCGAAGGACTAGCCAAGAAGAGCGCAAAAGTACCACAACATGCCTGCCTCCACAGCTTTTTCCTTGGGGACATGCCTAATTCCTGGCTGATTTGCCTTTCTCGTCTTAGGGTTGGGGTTCGGCCTAGGGCTAGGATTTTTAAAAGCAGGAAGCCCTGAGTTCCAGGCACACTGGAGCTGTGAAAGGCATCCAAAAGGGAGTGCAAAAGTGCCACAACATGGCTGCTTTCACGGCTTTTTCCTTGGCAAGAAGCCTAACACCAGGCTGACATACTTTCCCAGGGTTACTGTTAGGCTTAGGCCTAGGGCTAGGATTTTTGAAACTGGGAAGCCCTGGGCTCCAGGCACACTGCAGCTGTTCAAGGCATCCCAATGGGAGTACAAAAGTGCAACAACATGGCAGCTTTCACAGCTTTTTCCTTGGCACCATCCCTATACCTAGGCTGATTTATCTGCCTAGGGTTAGGGTTCAGCCTAGGGCTTGGATTTCTTTAACCAGGAAGCCCTGAGTTCCAGGCTTACTTCATCTGCCAAAGGCATCCCAAAGGGAGTGCAGAAGTGCCACAACATGGCTGCTTTCACGGCTTTTCCCTTAGGAAGAACCCTAATACCCGGCTGATTTACCTTCCTAGGGTTACTGTTAGGCTTAGGCCTAGGACTTTTAAAACCAGGAAGCCCTGGGCTCCAGGCACACTGCAGCTGCAAAAGGCATCCCAAGGGGAGCGCAAAAGTGACGCAACTTGGCTGCCACCACTGATATTTCCATGAGACCATCCCGAACCATAGGTTGATTTTCCTTCCTAGGGTTAAGGTTTGAGTTACGCCTAGGGTAAGGGTTCTATTAACCAGAAAGCCCTGAGTTCCAAGAACACAGCAGCTGCGAAGGACTAGCCAAGAAGAGCGCAAAAGTACCACAACATGCCTGCCTCCACAGCTTTTTCCTTGGGGACATGCCTAATTCCTGGCTGATTTGCCTTTCTCGTCTTAGGGTTGGGGTTCGGCCTAGGGCTAGGATTTTTAAAAGCAGGAAGCCCTGAGTTCCAGGCACACTGCAGCTGTGAAAGGCATCCAAAAGGGAGTGCAAAAGTGCCACAACATGGCTGCTTTCACGGCTTTTTCCTTGGCAAGAAGCCTAACACCAGGCTGACATACTTTCCCAGGGTTACTGTTAGGCTTAGGCCTAGGGCTAGGATTTTTGAAACTGGGAAGCCCTGGGCTCCAGGCACACTGCAGCTGTTCAAGGCATCCCAATGGGAGTACAAAAGTGCAACAACATGGCAGCTTTCACAGCTTTTTCCTTGGCATCATCCCTATACCTAGGCTGATTTATCTGCCTAGGGTTAGGGTTCAGCCTAGGGCTTGGATTTCTTTAACCAGGAAGCCCTGAGTTCCAGGCTTACTTCATCTGCCAAAGGCATCCCAAAGGGAGTGCAGAAGTGCCACAACATGGCTGCTTTCACGGCTTTTCCCTTAGGAAGAACCCTAATACCCGGCTGATTTACCTTCCTAGGGTTACTGTTAGGCTTAGGCCTAGGACTTTTAAAACCAGGAAGCCCTGGGCTCCAGGCACACTGCAGCTGCAAAAGGCATCCCAAGGGGAGCGCAAAAGTGACGCAACTTGGCTGCCACCACTGATATTTCCATGAGACCATCCCAAACCATAGGCTGATTTTCCTTCCTAGGGTTAAGGTTTGAGTTACGCCTAGGGTAAGGGCTCTATTAACCAGAAAGCCCTGAGTTCCAAGAACACAGCAGCTGCGAAGGACTAGCCAAGAAGAGCGCAAAAGTACCACAACATGCCTGCCTCCACAGCTTTTTCCTTGGGGACATGCCTAATTCCTGGCTGATTTGCCTTTCTCGTCTTAGGGTTGGGGTTCGGCCTAGGGCTAGGATTTTTAAAAGCAGGAAGCCCTGAGTTCCAGGCACACTGGAGCTGTGAAAGGCATCCAAAAGGGAGTGCAAAAGTGCCACAACATGGCTGCTTTCACGGCTTTTTCCTTGGCAAGAAGCCTAACATCAGGCTGATTTACTTTCCCAGGGTTACTGTTAGGCTTAGGCCTAGGGCTAGGATTTTTGAAACTAGGAAGCCCTTAGCTCCAGGCACACTGCAGCTGTTCAAGGCATCCCAAGGGGAGTACAAAAGTGCAACAACATGGCAGCTTTCACAGCTTTTTCCTTGGCACCATCCCTATACCTAGGCTGATTTATCTGCCTAGGGTTAGGGTTAGGGTTCAGCCTAGGGCTTGAATTTTTTTAACCAGGAAGCCCTGAGTTCCAGGCTTACTTCATCTGCCAAAGGCATCCCAAAGGGAGTGCAGAAGTGCCACAACATGGCTGCTTTCACGGCTTTTCCCTTAGGAAGAACCCTAATACCCGACTGATTTACCTTCCTAGGGTTACTGTTAGGCTTAGGCCTAGGACTTTTAAAACCAGGAAGCCCTGGGCTCCAGGCACACTGCAGCTGCAAAAGGCATCCCAAGGGGAGCGCAAAAGTGACGCAACTTGGCTGCCACCACTGATATTTCCATGAGACCATCCCGAACCATAGGCTGATTTTCCTTCCTAGGGTTAAGGTTTGAGTTACGCCTAGGGTAAGGGTTCTATTAACCAGAAAGCCCTGAGTTCCAAGAACACAGCAGCTGCGAAGGACTAGCCAAGAAGAGCGCAAAAGTAGCACAACATGCCTGCCTCCACAGCTTTTTCCTTGGGGACATGCCTAATTCCTGGCTGATTTGCCTTTCTCGTCTTAGGGTTGGGGTTCGGCCTAGGGCTAGGATTTTTAAAAGCAGGAAGCCCTGAGTTCCAGGCACACTGGAGCTGTGAAAGGCATCCAAAAGGGAGTGCAAAAGTGCCACAACATGGCTGCTTTCACGGCTTTTTCCTTGGCAAGAAGCCTAACATCAGGCTGATTTACTTTCCCAGGGTTACTGTTAGGCTTAGGCCTAGGGCTAGGATTTTTGAAACTAGGAAGCCCTTAGCTCCAGGCACACTGCAGCTGTTCAAGGCATCCCAAGGGGAGTACAAAAGTGCAACAACATGGCAGCTTTCACAGCTTTTTCCTTGGCACCATCCCTATACCTAGGCTGATTTATCTGCCTAGGGTTAGGGTTAGGGTTCAGCCTAGGGCTTGAATTTTTTTAACCAGGAAGCCCTGAGTTCCAGGCTTACTTCATCTGCCAAAGGCATCCCAAAGGGAGTGCAGAAGTGCCACAACATGGCTGCTTTCACGGCTTTTCCCTTAGGAAGAACCCTAATACCCGGCTGATTTACCTTCCTAGGGTTACTGTTAGGCTTAGGCCTAGGACTTTTAAAACCAGGAAGCCCTGTGCTCCAGGCACACTGCAGCTGCGAAAGGCATCCCAAGGGGAGCGCAAAAGTGACGCAACTTGGCTGCCACCACTGATATTTCCATGAGACCATCCCGAACCATAGGCTGATTTTCCTTCCTAGGGTTAAGGTTTGAGTTACGCCTAGGGTAAGGGCTCTATTAACCAGAAAGCCCTGAGTTCCAAGAACACAGCAGCTGCGAAGGACTAGCCAAGAAGAGCGCAAAAGTACCACAACATGCCTGCCTCCACAGCTTTTTCCTTGGGGACATGCCTAATTCCTGGCTGATTTGCCTTTCTCGTCTTAGGGTTGGGGTTCGGCCTAGGGCTAGGATTTTTAAAAGCAGGAAGCCCTGAGTTCCAGGCACACTGCAGCTGTGAAAGGCATCCAAAAGGGAGTGCAAAAGTGCCACAACATGGCTGCTTTCACGGCTTTTTCCTTGGCAAGAAGCCTAACACCAGGCTGACATACTTTCCCAGGGTTACTGTTAGGCTTAGGCCTAGGGCTAGGATTTTTAAAACTAGGAAGCCCTGGGCTCCAGGCACACTGCAGCTGTTCAAGGCATCCCAAGGGGAGTACAAAAGTGCAACAACATGGCAGCTTTCACAGCTTTTTCCTTGGCACCATCCCTATACCTAGGCTGATTTATCTGCCTAGGGTTAGGGTTAGGGTTCAGCCTAGGGCTTGAATTTTTTTAACCAGGAAGCCCTGGGCTCCAGGCACACTGCAGCTGCAAAAGGCATCCCAAGGGGAGCGCAAAAGTGACGCAACTTGGCTGCCACCACTGATATTTCCATGAGACCATCACAAACCATAGGCTGATTTTCCTTCCTAGGGTTAAGGTTTGAGTTACGCCTAGGGTAAGGGCTCTATTAACCAGAAAGCCCTGAGTTCCAAGAACACAGCAGCTGCGAAGGACTAGCCAAGAAGAGCGCAAAAGTACCACAACATGCCTGCCTCCACAGCTTTTTCCTTGGGGACATGCCTAATTCCTGGCTGATTTGCCTTTCTCGTCTTAGGGTTGGGGTTCGGCCTAGGGCTAGGATTTTTAAAAGCAGGAAGCCCTGAGTTCCAGGCACACTGCAGCTGTGAAAGGCATCCAAAAGGGAGTGCAAAAGTGCCACAACATGGCTGCTTTCACGGCTTTTTCCTTGGCAAGAAGCCTAACACCAGGCTGACATACTTTCCCAGGGTTACTGTTAGGCTTAGGCCTAGGGCTAGGATTTTTGAAACTGGGAAGCCCTGGGCTCCAGGCACACTGCAGCTGTTCAAGGCATCCCAAGGGGAGTACAAAAGTGCAACAACATGGCAGCTTTCACAGCTTTTTCCTTGGCACCATCCCTATACCTAGGCTGATTTATCTGCCTAGGGTTAGGGTTAGGGTTCAGCCTAGGGCTGTGATTTCTTTAACCAGGAAGCCCTGAGTTCCAGGCTTACTTCATCTGCCAAAGGCATCCCAAAGGGAGTGCAGAAGTGCCACAACATGGCTGCTTTCACGGCTTTTCCCTTAGGAAGAACCCTAATACCCGGCTGATTTACCTTCCTAGGGTTACTGTTAGGCTTAGGCCTAGGACTTTTAAAACCAGGAAGCCCTGGGCTCCAGGCACACTGCAGCTGCAAAAGGCATCCCAAGGGGAGCGCAAAAGTGACGCAACTTGGCTGCCACCACTGATATTTCCATGAGACCATCCCAAACCATAGGCTGATTTTCCTTCCTAGGGTTAAGGTTTGAGTTACGCCTAGGGTAAGGGCTCTATTAACCAGAAAGCCCTGAGTTCCAAGAACACAGCAGCTGCGAAGGACTAGCCAAGAAGAGCGCAAAAGTACCACAACATGCCTGCCTCCACAGCTTTTTCCTTGGGGACATGCCTAATTCCTGGCTGATTTGCCTTTCTCGTCTTAGGGTTGGGGTTCGGCCTAGGGCTAGGATTTTTAAAAGCAGGAAGCCCTGAGTTCCAGGCACACTGGAGCTGTGAAAGGCATCCAAAAGGGAGTGCAAAAGTGCCACAACATGGCTGCTTTCACGGCTTTTTCCTTGGCAAGAAGCCTAACACCAGGCTGACATACTTTCCCAGGGTTACTGTTAGGCTTAGGCCTAGGGCTAGGATTTTTGAAACTGGGAAGCCCTGGGCTCCAGGCACACTGCAGCTGTTCAAGGCATCCCAAGGGGAGTACAAAAGTGCAACAACATGGCAGCTTTCACAGCTTTTTCCTTGGCACCATCCCTATACCTAGGCTGATTTATCTGCCTAGGGTTAGGGTTAGGCTTCAGCCTAGGGCTTGGATTTCTTTAACCAGGAAGCCCTGAGTTCCAGGCTTACTTCATCTGCCAAAGGCATCCCAAAGGGAGTGCAGAAGTGCCACAACATGGCTGCTTTCACGGCTTTTCCCTTAGGAAGAACCCTAATACCCGGCTGATTTACCTTCCTAGGGTTACTGTTAGGCTTAGGCCTAGGACTTTTAAAACCAGGAAGCCCTGGGCTCCAGGCACACTGCAGCTGCAAAAGGCATCCCAAGGGGAGCGCAAAAGTGACGCAACTTGGCTGCCACCACTGATATTTCCATGAGACCATCCCGAACCATAGGTTGATTTTCCTTCCTAGGGTTAAGGTTTGAGTTACACCTAGGGTAAGGGCTCTATTAACCAGAAAGCCCTGAGTTCCAAGAACACAGCAGCTGCGAAGGACTAGCCAAGAAGAGCGCAAAAGTACCACAACATGCCTGCCTCCACAGCTTTTTCCTTGGGGACATGCCTAATTCCTGGCTGATTTGCCTTTCTCGTCTTAGGGTTGGGGTTCGGCCTAGGGCTAGGATTTTTAAAAGCAGGAAGCCCTGAGTTCCAGGCACACTGGAGCTGTGAAAGGCATCCAAAAGGGAGTGCAAAAGTGCCACAACATGGCTGCTTTCACGGCTTTTTCCTTGGCAAGAAGCCTAACACCAGGCTGACATACTTTCCCAGGGTTACTGTTAGGCTTAGGCCTAGGGCTAGGATTTTTGAAACAAGGAAGCCCTCGGCTCCAGGCACACTGCAGCTGTTCAAGGCATCCCAAGGGGAGTACAAAAGTGCAACAACATGGCAGCTTTCACAGCTTTTTCCTTGGCACCATCCCTATACCTAGGCTGATTTATCTGCCTAGGGTTAGGGTTAGGGTTCAGCCTAGGGCTTGGATTTCTTTAACCAGGAAGCCCTGAGTTCCAGGCTTACTTCATCTGCCAAAGGCATCCCAAAGGGAGTGCAGAAGTGCCACAACATGGCTGCTTTCACGGCTTTTCCCTTAGGAAGAACCCTAATACCCGGCTGATTTACCTTCCTAGGGTTACTGTTAGGCTTAGGCCTAGGACTTTTAAAACCAGGAAGCCCTGGGCTCCAGGCACACTGCAGCTGCGAAAGGCATCCCAAGGGGAGCGCAAAAGTGACGCAACTTGGCTGCCACCACTGATATTTCCATGAGACCATCCCGAACCATAGGCTGATTTTCCTTCCTAGGGTTAAGGTTTGAGTTACGCCTAGGGTAAGGGCTCTATTAACCAGAAAGCCCTGAGTTCCAAGAACACAGCAGCTGCGAAGGACTAGCCAAGAAGAGCGCAAAAGTACCACAACATGCCTGCCTCCACAGCTTTTTCCTTGGGGACATGCCTAATTCCTGGCTGATTTGCCTTTCTCGTCTTAGGGTTGGGGTTCGGCCTAGGGCTAGGATTTTTAAAAGCAGGAAGCCCTGAGTTCCAGGCACACTGCAGCTGTGAAAGGCATCCAAAAGAGAGTGCAAAAGTGCCACAACATGGCTGCTTTCACGGCTTTTTCCTTGGCAAGACGCCTAACATCAGGCTGATTTACCTTCCCAGGGTTACTGTTAGGCTTAGGCCTAGGGCTAGGATTTTTAAAACTAGGAAGCCCTGGGCTCCAGGCACACTGCAGCTGTTCAAGGCATCCCAAGGGGAGTACAAAAGTGCAACAACATGGCAGCTTTCACAGCTTTTTCCTTGGCACCATCCCTATACCTAGGCTGATTTATCTGCCTAGGGTTAGGGTTAGGGTTCAGCCTAGGGCTTGGATTTCTTTAACCAGGAAGCCCTGAGTTCCAGGCTTACTTCATCTGCCAAAGGCATCCCAAAGGGAGTGCAGAAGTGCCACAACATGGCTGCTTTCACGGCTTTTCCCTTAGGAAGAACCCTAATACCCGGCTGATTTACCTTCCTAGGGTTACTGTTAGGCTTAGGCCTAGGACTTTTAAAACCAGGAAGCCCTGGGCTCCAGGCACACTGCAGCTGCGAAAGGCATCCCAAGGGGAGCGCAAAAGTGACGCAACTTGGCTGCCACCACTGATATTTCCATGAGACCATCCCGAACCATAGGTTGATTTTCCTTCCTAGGCTTAAGGTTTGAGTTACGCCTAGGGTAAGGGCTCTATTAACCAGAAAGCCCTGAGTTCCAAGAACACAGCAGCTGCGAAGGACTAGCCAAGAAGAGCGCAAAAGTACCACAACATGCCTGCCTCCACAGCTTTTTCCTTGCGGACATGCCTAATTCCTGGCTGATTTGCCTTTCTCGTCTTAGGGTTGGGGTTCGGCCTAGGGCTAGGATTTTTAAAAGCAGGAAGCCCTGAGTTCCAGGCACACTGCAGCTGTGAAAGGCATCCAAAAGGGAGTGCAAAAGTGCCACAATATGGCTGCTTTCACGGCTTTTTCCTTGGCAAGAAGCCTAACATCAGGCTGATTTACTTTCCCAGGGTTACTGTTAGGCTTAGGCCTAGGGCTAGGATTTTTGAAACTAGGAAGCCCTTAGCTGCAGGCACACTGCAGCTGTTCAAGGCATCCCAAGGGGAGTACAAAAGTGCAACAACATGGCAGCTTTCACAGCTTTTTCCTTGGCACCATCCCTATACCTAGGCTGATTTATCTGCCTAGGGTTAGGGTTAGAGTTCAGCCTAGGGCTTGGATTTCTTTAACCAGGAAGCCCTGAGTTCCAGGCTTACTTCATCTGCCAAAGGCATCCCAAAGGGAGTGCAGAAGTGCCACAACATGGCTGCTTTCACGGCTTTTCCCTTAGGAAGAACCCTAATACCCGGCTGATTTACCTTCCTAGGGTTACTGTTAGGCTTAGGCCTAGGACTTTTAAAACCAGGAAGCCCTGGGCTCCAGGCACACTGCAGCTGCAAAAGGCATCCCAAGGGGAGCGCAAAAGTGACGCAACTTGGCTGCCACCACTGATATTTCCATGAGACCATCCCGAACCATAGGCTGATTTTCCTTCCTAGGGTTAAGGTTTGAGTTACGCCTAGGGTAAGGGTCTATTAACCAGAAAGCCCTGAGTTCCAAGAACACAGCAGCTGCGAAGGACTAGCCAAGAAGAGCGCAAAAGTACCACAACATGCCTGCCTCCACAGCTTTTTCCTTGGGGACATGCCTAATTCCTGGCTGATTTGCCTTTCTCGTCTTAGGGTTGCGGTTCGGCCTAGGGCTAGGATTTTTAAAAGCAGGAAGCCCTGAGTTCCAGGCACACTGGAGCTGTGAAAGGCATCCAAAAGAGAGTGCAAAAGTGCCACAACATGGCTGCTTTCACGGCTTTTTCCTTGGCAAGAAACCTAACATCAGGCTGATTTACTTTCCCAGGGTTACTGTTAGGCTTAGGCCTAGGGCTAGGATTTTTGAAACTAGGAAGCCCTGGGCTCCAGGCACACTGCAGCTGTTCAAGGCATCCCAAGGGGAGTACAAAAGTGCAACAACATGGCAGCTTTCACAGCTTTTTCCTTGGCACCATCCCTATACCTAGGCTGATTTATCTGCCTAGGGTTAGGGTTAGGGTTCAGCCTAGGGCTTGGATTTCTTTAACCAGGAAGCCCTGAGTTCCAGGCTTACTTCATCTGCCAAAGGCATCCCAAAGGGAGTGCAGAAGTGCCACAACATGGCTGCTTTCACGGCTTTTCCCTTAGGAAGAACCCTAATACCCGGCTGATTTACCTTCCTAGGGTTACTGTTAGGCTTAGGCCTAGGACTTTTAAAACCAGGAAGCCCTGGGCTCCAGGCACACTGCAGCTGCGAAAGGCATCCCAAGGGGAGCGCAAAAGTGACGCAACTTGGCTGCCACCACTGATATTTCCATGAGACCATCCCGAACCATAGGTTGATTTTCCTTCCTAGGGTTAAGGTTTGAGTTACGCCTAGGGTAAGGGTCTATTAACCAGAAAGCCCTGAGTTCCAAGAACACAGCAGCTGCGAAGGACTAGCCAAGAAGAGCGCAAAAGTACCACAACATGCCTGCCTCCACAGCTTTTTCCTTAGGGACATGCCTAATTCCTGGCTGATTTGCCTTTCTCGTCTTAGGGTTGGGGTTCGGCCTAGGGCTAGGATTTTTAAAAGCAGGAAGCCCTGAGTTCCAGGCACACTGGAGCTGTGAAAGGCATCCAAATGGGAGTGCAAAAGTGCCACAACATGGCTGCTTTCACGGCTTTTTCCTTGGCAAGAAGCCTAACACCAGGCTGACATACTTTCCCAGGGTTACTGTTAGGCTTAGGCCTAGGGCTAGGATTTTTGAAACCAGGAAGCCCTGGGCTCCAGGCACACTGCAGCTGTTCAAGGCATCCCAAGGGGAGTACAAAAGTGCAACAACATGGCAGCTTTCACAGCTTTTTCCTTGACACCATCCCTATACCTAGGCTGATTTATCTGCCTAGGGTTAGGGTTAGGGTTCAGCCTAGGGCTTGGATTTCTTTAACCAGGAAGCCCTGAGTTCCAGGCTTACTTCATCTGCCAAAGGCATCCCAAAGGGAGTGCAGAAGTGCCACAACATGGCTGCTTTCACGGCTTTTCCCTTAGGAAGAACCCTAATACCCGGCTGATTTACCTTCCTAGGGTTACTGTTAGGCTTAGGCCTAGGACTTTTAAAACCAGGAAGCCCTGGGCTCCAGGCACACTGCAGCTGCGAAAGGCATCCCAAGGGGAGCGCAAAAGTGACGCAACTTGGCTGCCACCACTGATATTTCCATGAGACCATCCCGAACCATAGGCTGATTTTCCTTCCTAGGGTTAAGGTTTGAGTTACGCCTAGGGTAAGGGCTCTATTAACCAGAAAGCCCTGAGTTCCAAGAACACAGCAGCTGCGAAGGACTAGCCAAGAAGAGCGCAAAAGTAGCACAACATGCCTGCCTCCACAGCTTTTTCCTTGTGGACATGCCTAATTCCTGGCTGATTTGCCTTTCTCGTCTTAGGGTTGGGGTTCGGCCTAGGGCTAGGATTTTTAAAAGCAGGAAGCCCTGAGTTCCAGGCACACTGGAGCTGTGAAAGGCATCCAAAAGGGAGTGCAAAAGTGCCACAACATGGCTGCTTTCACGGCTTTTTCCTTGGCAAGAAGCCTAACATCAGGCTGATTTACTTTCCCAGGGTTACTGTTAGGCTTAGGCCTAGGGCTAGGATTTTTGAAACTAGGAAGCCCTTAGCTCCAGGCACACTGCAGCTGTTCAAGGCATCCCAAGGGGAGTACAAAAGTGCAACAACATGGCAGCTTTCACAGCTTTTTCCTTGGCACCATCCCTATACCTAGGCTGATTTATCTGCCTAGGGTTAGGGTTAGGGTTCAGCCTAGGGCTTGGATTTCTTTAACCAGGAAGCCCTGAGTTCCAGGCTTACTTCATCTGCCAAAGGCATCCCAAAGGGAGTGCAGAAGTGCCACAACATGGCTGCTTTCACGGCTTTTCCCTTAGGAAGAACCCTAATACCCGGCTGATTTACCTTCCTAGGGTTACTGTTAGGCTTAGGCCTAGGACTTTTAAAACCAGGAAGCCCTGGGCTCCAGGCACACTGCAGCTGCGAAAGGCATCCCAAGGGGAGCGCAAAAGTGACGCAACTTGGCTGCCACCACTGATATTTCCATGAGACCATCCCGAACCATAGGCTGATTTTCCTTCCTAGGGTTAAGGTTTGAGTTACGCCTAGGGTAAGGGCTCTATTAACCAGAAAGCCCTGAGTTCCAAGAACACAGCAGCTGCGAAGGACTAGCCAAGAAGAGCGCAAAAGTACCACAACATGCCTGCCTCCACAGCTTTTTCCTTGGGGACATGCCTAATTCCTGGCTGATTTGCCTTTCTCGTCTTAGGGTTGGGGTTCGGCCTAGGGCTAGGATTTTTAAAAGCAGGAAGCCCTGAGTTCCAGGCACACTGCAGCTGTGAAAGGCATCCAAAAGGGAGTGCAAAAGTGCCACAACATGGCTGCTTTCACGGCTTTTTCCTTGGCAAGAAACCTAACATCAGGCTGATTTACTTTCCCAGGGTTACTGTTAGGCTTAGGCCTAGGGCTAGGATTTTTGAAACTAGGAAGCCCTGGGCTCCAGGCACACTGCAGCTGTTCAAGGCATCCCAAGGGGAGTACAAAAGTGCAACAACATGGCAGCTTTCACAGCTTTTTCCTTGGCACCATCCCTATACCTAGGCTGATTTATCTGCCTAGGGTTAGGGTTAGAGTTCAGCCTAGGGCTGTGATTTCTTTACCCAGGAAGCCCTGAGTTCCAGGCTTACTTCATCTGCCAAAGGCATCCCAAAGGGAGTGCAGAAGTGCCACAACATGGCTGCTTTCACGGCTTTTCCCTTAGGAAGAACCCTAATACCCGGCTGATTTACCTTCCTAGGGTTACTGTTAGGCTTAGGCCTAGGACTTTTAAAACCAGGAAGCCCTGGGCTCCAGGCACACTGCAGCTGCAAAAGGCATCCCAAGGGGAGCGCAAAAGTGACGCAACTTGGCTGCCACCACTGATATTTCCATGAGACCATCCCGAACCATAGGCTGATTTTCCTTCCTAGGGTTAAGGTTTGAGTTACGCCTAGGGTAAGGGCTCTATTAACCAGAAAGCCCTGAGTTCCAAGAACACAGCAGCTGCGATGGACTAGCCAAGAAGAGCGCAAAAGTAGCACAACATGCCTGCCTCCACAGCTTTTTCCTTGGGGACATGCCTAATTCCTGGCTGATTTGCCTTTCTCGTCTTAGGGTTGGGGTTCGGCCTAGGGCTAGGATTTTTAAAAGCAGGAAGCCCTGAGTTCCAGGCACACTGGAGCTGTGAAAGGCATCCAAAAGGGAGTGCAAAAGTGCCACAACATGGCTGCTTTCACGGCTTTTTCCTTGGCAAGACGCCTAACATCAGGCTGATTTACCTTCCCAGGGTTACTGTTAGGCTTAGGCCTAGGGCTAGGATTTTTAAAACTAGGAAGCCCTTAGCTCCAGGCACACTGCAGCTGTTCAAGGCATCCCAAGGGGAGTACAAAAGTGCAACAACATGGCAGCTTTCACAGCTTTTTCCTTGGCACCATCCCTATACCTAGGCTGATTTATCTGCCTAGGGTTAGGGTTAGGGTTCAGCCTAGGGCTTGGATTTCTTTAACCAGGAAGCCCTGAGTTCCAGGCTTACTTCATCTGCCAAAGGCATCCCAAAGGGAGTGCAGAAGTGCCACAACATGGCTGCTTTCACGGCTTTTCCCTTAGGAAGAACCCTAATACCCGGCTGATTTACCTTCCTAGGGTTACTGTTAGGCTTAGGCCTAGGACTTTTAAAACCAGGAAGCCCTGGGCTCCAGGCACACTGCAGCTGCGAAAGGCATCCCAAGGGGAGCGCAAAAGTGACGCAACTTGGCTGCCACCACTGATATTTCCATGAGACCATCCCGAACCATAGGCTGATTTTCCTTCCTAGGGTTAAGGTTTGAGTTACGCCTAGGGTAAGGGTCTATTAACCAGAAAGCCCTGAGTTCCAAGAACACAGCAGCTGCGAAGGGCTAGCCAAGAAGAGCGCAAAAGTAGCACAACATGCCTGCCTCCACAGCTTTTTCCTTGGGGACATGCCTAATTCCTGGCTGATTTGCCTTTCTCGTCTTAGGGTTGGGGTTCGGCCTAGGGCTAGGATTTTTAAAAGCAGGAAGCCCTGAGTTCCAGGCACACTGCAGCTGTGAAAGGCATCCAAAAGGGAGTGCAAAAGTGCCACAACATGGCTGCTTTCACGGCTTTTTCCTTGGCAAGAAACCTAACATCAGGCTGATTTACTTTCCCAGGGTTACTGTTAGGCTTAGGCCTAGGGCTAGGATTTTTGAAACTAGGAAGCCCTGGGCTCCAGGCACACTGCAGCTGTTCAAGGCATCCCAAGGGGAGTACAAAAGTGCAACAACATGGCAGCTTTCACAGCTTTTTCCTTGGCACCATCCCTATACCTAGGCTGATTTATCTGCCTAGGGTTAGGGTTAGGGTTCAGCCTAGGGCTTGGATTTCTTTAACCAGGAAGCCCTGAGTTCCAGGCTTACTTCATCTGCCAAAGGCATCCCAAAGGGAGTGCAGAAGTGCCACAACATGGCTGCTTTCACGGCATTTCCCTTAGGAAGAACCCTAATACCCGGCTGATTTACCTTCCTAGGGTTACTGTTAGGCTTAGGCCTAGGACTTTTAAAACCAGGAAGCCCTGGGCTCCAGGCACACTGCAGCTGCAAAAGGCATCCCAAGGGGAGCGCAAAAGTGACGCAACTTGGCTGCCACCACTGATATTTCCATGAGACCATCCCGAACCATAGGTTGATTTTCCTTCCTAGGGTTAAGGTTTGAGTTACGCCTAGGTTAAGGGCTCTATTAACCAGAAAGCCCTGAGTTCCAAGAACACAGCAGCTGCGAAGGACTAGCCAAGAAGAGCGCAAAAGTACCACAACATGCCTGCCTCCACAGCTTTTTCCTTGGGGACATGCCTAATTCCTGGCTGATTTGCCTTTCTCGTCTTAGGGTTGGGGTTCGGCCTAGGGCTAGGATTTTTAAAAGCAGGAAGCCCTGAGTTCCAGGCACACTGGAGCTGTGAAAGGCATCCAAAAGGGAGTGCAAAAGTGCCACAACATGGCTGCTTTCACGGCTTTTTCCTTGGCAAGAAGCCTAACACCAGGCTGACATACTTTCCCAGGGTTACTGTTAGGCTTAGGCCTAGGGCTAGGATTTTTGAAACTAGGAAGCCCTGGGCTCCAGGCACACTGCAGCTGTTCAAGGCATCCCAAGGGGAGTACAAAAGTGCAACAACATGGCAGCTTTCACAGCTTTTTCCTTGGCACCATCCCTATACCTAGGCTGATTTATCTGCCTAGGGTTAGGGTTAGAGTTCAGCCTAGGGCTTGGATTTCTTTACCCAGGAAGCCCTGAGTTCCAGGCTTACTTCATCTGCCAAAGGCATCCCAAAGGGAGTGCAGAAGTGCCACAACATGGCTGCTTTCACGGCTTTTCCCTTAGGAAGAACCCTAATACCCGGCTGATTTACCTTCCTAGGGTTACTGTTAGGCTTAGGCCTAGGACTTTTAAAACCAGGAAGCCCTGGCCTCCAGGCACACTGCAGCTGCAAAAGGCATCCCAAGGGGAGCGCAAAAGTGACGCAACTTGGCTGCCACCACTGATATTTCCATGAGACCATCCCGAACCATAGGCTGATTTTCCTTCCTAGGGTTAAGGTTTGAGTTACGCCTAGGGTAAGGGTCTATTAACCAGAAAGCCCTGAGTTCCAAGAACACAGCAGCTGCGAAGGGCTAGCCAAGAAGAGCGCAAAAGTAGCACAACATGCCTGCCTCCACAGCTTTTTCCTTGGGGACATGCCTAATTCCTGGCTGATTTGCCTTTCTCGTCTTAGGGTTGGGGTTCGGCCTAGGGCTAGGATTTTTAAAAGCAGGAAGCCCTGAGTTCCAGGCACACTGCAGCTGTGAAAGGCATCCAAAAGGGAGTGCAAAAGTGCCACAACATGGCTGCTTTCACGGCTTTTTCCTTGGCAAGAAGCCTAACACCAGGCTGACATACTTTCCCAGGGTTACTGTTAGGCTTAGGCCTAGGGCTAGGATTTTTGAAACTAGGAAGCCCTTAGCTCCAGGCACACTGCAGCTGTTCAAGGCATCCCAAGGGGAGTACAAAAGTGCAACAACATGGCAGCTTTCACAGCTTTTTCCTTGGCACCATCCCTATACCTAGGCTGATTTATCTGCCTAGGGTTAGGGTTAGAGTTCAGCCTAGGGCTTGGATTTCTTTAACCAGGAAGCCCTGAGTTCCAGGCTTACTTCATCTGCCAAAGGCATCCCAAAGGGAGTGCAGAAGTGCCACAACATGGCTGCTTTCATGGCTTTTCCCTTAGGAAGAACCCTAATACCCGGCTGATTTACCTTCCTAGGGTTACTGTTAGGCTTAGGCCTAGGACTTTTAAAACCAGGAAGCCCTGGGCTCCAGGCACACTGCAGCTGCGAAAGGCATCCCAAGGGGAGCGCAAAAGTGACGCAACTTGGCTGCCACCACTGATATTTCCATGAGACCATCCCGAACCATAGGCTGATTTTCCTTCCTAGGGTTAAGGTTTGAGTTACGCCTAGGGTAAGGGTTCTATTAACCAGAAAGCCCTGAGTTCCAAGAACACAGCAGCTGCGATGGACTAGCCAAGAAGAGCGCAAAAGTAGCACAACATGCCTGCCTCCACAGCTTTTTCCTTGGGGACATGCCTAATTCCTGGCTGATTTGCCTTTCTCGTCTTAGGGTTGGGGTTCGGCCTAGGGCTAGGATTTTTAAAAGCAGGAAGCCCTGAGTTCCAGGCACACTGGAGCTGTGAAAGGCATCCAAAAGGGAGTGCAAAAGTGCCACAACATGGCTGCTTTCACGGCTTTTTCCTTGGCAAGACGCCTAACATCAGGCTGATTTACCTTCCCAGGGTTACTGTTAGGCTTAGGCCTAGGGCTAGGATTTTTAAAACTAGGAAGCCCTTAGCTCCAGGCACACTGCAGCTGTTCAAGGCATCCCAAGGGGAGTACAAAAGTGCAACAACATGGCAGCTTTCACAGCTTTTTCCTTGGCACCATCCCTATACCTAGGCTGATTTATCTGCCTAGGGTTAGGGTTAGGGTTCAGCCTAGGGCTTGGATTTCTTTAACCAGGAAGCCCTGAGTTCCAGGCTTACTTCATCTGCCAAAGGCATCCCAAAGGGAGTGCAGAAGTGCCACAACATGGCTGCTTTCACGGCTTTTCCCTTAGGAAGAACCCTAATACCCGGCTGATTTACCTTCCTAGGGTTACTGTTAGGCTTAGGCCTAGGACTTTTAAAACCAGGAAGCCCTGGGCTCCAGGCACACTGCAGCTGCAAAAGGCATCCCAAGGGGAGCGCAAAAGTGACGCAACTTGGCTGCCACCACTGATATTTCCATGAGACCATCCTGAACCATAGGTTGATTTTCCTTCCTAGGGTTAAGGTTTGAGTTACGCCTAGGGTAAGGGCTCTATTAACCAGAAAGCCCTGAGTTCCAAGAACACAGCAGCTGCGAAGGACTAGCCAAGAAGAGCGCAAAAGTACCACAACATGCCTGCCTCCACAGCTTTTTCCTTGGGGACATGCCTAATTCCTGGCTGATTTGCCTTTCTCGTCTTAGGGTTGGGGTTCGGCCTAGGGCTAGGATTTTTAAAAGCAGGAAGCCCTGAGTTCCAGGCACACTGGAGCTGTGAAAGGCATCCAAAAGGGAGTGCAAAAGTGCCACAACATGGCTGCTTTCACGGCTTTTTCCTTGGCAAGAAGCCTAACACCAGGCTGACATACTTTCCCAGGGTTACTGTTAGGCTTAGGCCTAGGGCTAGGATTTTTGAAACTAGGAAGCCCTGGGCTCCAGGCACACTGCAGCTGTTCAAGGCATCCCAAGGGGAGTACAAAAGTGCAACAACATGGCAGCTTTCACAGCTTTTTCCTTGGCACCATCCCTATACCTAGGCTGATTTATCTGCCTAGGGTTAGGGTTAGAGTTCAGCCTAGGGCTTGGATTTCTTTACCCAGGAAGCCCTGAGTTCCAGGCTTACTTCATCTGCCAAAGGCATCCCAAAGGGAGTGCAGAAGTGCCACAACATGGCTGCTTTCACGGCTTTTCCCTTAGGAAGAACCCTAATACCCGGCTGATTTACCTTCCTAGGGTTACTGTTAGGCTTAGGCCTAGGACTTTTAAAACCAGGAAGCCCTGGGCTCCAGGCACACTGCAGCTGCGAAAGGCATCCCAAGGGGAGCGCAAAAGTGACGCAACTTGGCTGCCACCACTGATATTTCCATGAGACCATCCCGAACCATAGGCTGATTTTCCTTCCTAGGGTTAAGGTTTGAGTTACGCCTAGGGTAAGGGTCTATTAACCAGAAAGCCCTGAGTTCCAAGAACACAGCAGCTGCGAAGGGCTAGCCAAGAAGAGCGCAAAAGTAGCACAACATGCCTGCCTCCACAGCTTTTTCCTTGGGGACATGCCTAATTCCTGGCTGATTTGCCTTTCTCGTCTTAGGGTTGGGGTTCGGCCTAGGGCTAGGATTTTTAAAAGCAGGAAGCCCTGAGTTCCAGGCACACTGCAGCTGTGAAAGGCATCCAAAAGGGAGTGCAAAAGTGCCACAACATGGCTGCTTTCACGGCTTTTTCCTTGGCAAGAAACCTAACATCAGGCTGATTTACTTTCCCAGGGTTACTGTTAGGCTTAGGCCTAGGGCTAGGATTTTTGAAACTAGGAAGCCCTGGGCTCCAGGCACACTGCAGCTGTTCAAGGCATCCCAAGGGGAGTACAAAAGTGCAACAACATGGCAGCTTTCACAGCTTTTTCCTTGGCACCATCCCTATACCTAGGCTGATTTATCTGCCTAGGGTTAGGGTTAGAGTTCAGCCTAGGGCTTGGATTTCTTTAACCAGGAAGCCCTGACTTCCAGGCTTACTTCATCTGCCAAAGGCATCCCAAAGGGAGTGCAGAAGTGCCACAACATGGCTGCTTTCATGGCTTTTCCCTTAGGAAGAACCCTAATACCCGGCTGATTTACCTTCCTAGGGTTACTGTTAGGCTTAGGCCTAGGACTTTTAAAACCAGGAAGCCCTGGGCTCCAGGCACACTGCAGCTGCGAAAGGCATCCCAAGGGGAGCGCAAAAGTGACGCAACTTGGCTGCCACCACTGATATTTCCATGAGACCATCCCGAACCATAGGCTGATTTTCCTTCCTAGGGTTAAGGTTTGAGTTACGCCTAGGGTAAGGGTTCTATTAACCAGAAAGCCCTGAGTTCCAAGAACACAGCAGCTGCGATGGACTAGCCAAGAAGAGCGCAAAAGTAGCACAACATGCCTGCCTCCACAGCTTTTTCCTTGGGGACATGCCTAATTCCTGGCTGATTTGCCTTTCTCGTCTTAGGGTTGGGGTTCGGCCTAGGGCTAGGATTTTTAAAAGCAGGAAGCCCTGAGTTCCAGGCACACTGGAGCTGTGAAAGGCATCCAAAAGGGAGTGCAAAAGTGCCACAACATGGCTGCTTTCACGGCTTTTTCCTTGGCAAGACGCCTAACATCAGGCTGATTTACCTTCCCAGGGTTACTGTTAGGCTTAGGCCTAGGGCTAGGATTTTTAAAACTAGGAAGGCCTTAGCTCCAGGCACACTGCAGCTGTTCAAGGCATCCCAAGGGGAGTACAAAAGTGCAACAACATGGCAGCTTTCACAGCTTTTTCCTTGGCACCATCCCTATACCTAGGCTGATTTATCTGCCTAGGGTTAGGGTTAGGGTTCAGCCTAGGGCTTGAATTTTTTTAACCAGGAAGCCCTGAGTTCCAGGCTTACTTCATCTGCCAAAGGCATCCCAAAGGGAGTGCAGAAGTGCCACAACATGGCTGCTTTCACGGCTTTTCCCTTAGGAAGAACCCTAATACCCGGCTGATTTACCTTCCTAGGGTTACTGTTAGGCTTAGGCCTAGGACTTTTAAAACCAGGAAGCCCTGGGCTCCAGGCACACTGCAGCTGCGAAAGGCATCCCAAGGGGAGCGCAAAAGTGACGCAACTTGGCTGCCACCACTGATATTTCCATGAGACCATCCCGAACCATAGGTTGATTTTCCTTCCTAGGGTTAAGGTTTGAGTTACGCCTAGGGTAAGGGCTCTATTAACCAGAAAGCCCTGAGTTCCAAGAACACAGCAGCTGCGAAGGACTAGCCAAGAAGAGCGCAAAAGTACCACAACATGCCTGCCTCCACAGCTTTTTCCTTGGGGACATGCCTAATTCCTGGCTGATTTGCCTTTCTCGTCTTAGGGTTGGGGTTCGGCCTAGGGCTAGGATTTTTAAAAGCAGGAAGCCCTGAGTTCCAGGCACACTGGAGCTGTGAAAGGCATCCAAAAGGGAGTGCAAAAGTGCCACAACATGGCTGCTTTCACGGCTTTTTCCTTGGCAAGAAGCCTAACACCAGGCTGACATACTTTCCCAGGGTTACTGTTAGGCTTAGGCCTAGGGCTAGGATTTTTGAAACTAGGAAGCCCTGGGCTCCAGGCACACTGCAGCTGTTCAAGGCATCCCAAGGGGAGTACAAAAGTGCAACAACATGGCAGCTTTCACAGCTTTTTCCTTGGCACCATCCCTATACCTAGGCTGATTTATCTGCCTAGGGTTAGGGTTAGGGTTCAGCCTAGGGCTTGGATTTCTTTAACCAGGAAGCCCTGAGTTCCAGGCTTACTTCATCTGCCAAAGGCATCCCAAAGGGAGTGCAGAAGTGCCACAACATGGCTGCTTTCACGGCTTTTCCCTTAGGAAGAACCCTAATACCCGGCTGATTTACCTTCCTAGGGTTACTGTTAGGCTTAGGCCTAGGACTTTTAAAACCAGGAAGCCCTGGGCTCCAGGCACACTGCAGCTGCAAAAGGCATCCCAAGGGGAGCGCAAAAGTGACGCAACTTGGCTGCCACCACTGATATTTCCATGAGACCATCCCGAACCATAGGCTGATTTTCCTTCCTATGGTTAAGGTTTGAGTTACGCCTAGGGTAAGGGCTCTATTAACCAGAAAGCCCTGAGTTCCAAGAACACAGCAGCTGCGATGGACTAGCCAAGAAGAGCGCAAAAGTAGCACAACATGCCTGCCTCCACAGCTTTTTCCTTGGGGACATGCCTAATTCCTGGCTGATTTGCCTTTCTCGTCTTAGGGTTGGGGTTCGGCCTAGGGCTAGGATTTTTAAAAGCAGGAAGCCCTGAGTTCCAGGCACACTGGAGCTGTGAAAGGCATCCAAAAGGGAGTGCAAAAGTGCCACAACATGGCTGCTTTCACGGCTTTTTCCTTGGCAAGACGCCTAACATCAGGCTGATTTACCTTCCCAGGGTTACTGTTAGGCTTAGGCCTAGGGCTAGGATTTTTAAAACTAGGAAGCCCTTAGCTCCAGGCACACTGCAGCTGTTCAAGGCATCCCAAGGGGAGTACAAAAGTGCAACAACATGGCAGCTTTCACAGCTTTTTCCTTGGCACCATCCCTATACCTAGGCTGATTTATCTGCCTAGGGTTAGGGTTAGGGTTCAGCCTAGGGCTTGGATTTCTTTAACCAGGAAGCCCTGAGTTCCAGGCTTACTTCATCTGCCAAAGGCATCCCAAAGGGAGTGCAGAAGTGCCACAACATGGCTGCTTTCACGGCTTTTCCCTTAGGAAGAACCCTAATACCCGGCTGATTTACCTTCCTAGGGTTACTGTTAGGCTTAGGCCTAGGACTTTTAAAACCAGGAAGCCCTGGGCTCCAGGCACACTGCAGCTGCAAAAGGCATCCCAAGGGGAGCGCAAAAGTGACGCAACTTGGCTGCCACCACTGATATTTCCATGAGACCATCCTGAACCATAGGTTGATTTTCCTTCCTAGGGTTAAGGTTTGAGTTACGCCTAGGGTAAGGGCTCTATTAACCAGAAAGCCCTGAGTTCCAAGAACACAGCAGCTGCGAAGGACTAGCCAAGAAGAGCGCAAAAGTACCACAACATGCCTGCCTCCACAGCTTTTTCCTTGGGGACATGCCTAATTCCTGGCTGATTTGCCTTTCTCGTCTTAGGGTTGGGGTTCGGCCTAGGGCTAGGATTTTTAAAAGCAGGAAGCCCTGAGTTCCAGGCACACTGGAGCTGTGAAAGGCATCCAAAAGGGAGTGCAAAAGTGCCACAACATGGCTGCTTTCACGGCTTTTTCCTTGGCAAGAAGCCTAACACCAGGCTGACATACTTTCCCAGGGTTACTGTTAGGCTTAGGCCTAGGGCTAGGATTTTTGAAACTAGGAAGCCCTGGGCTCCAGGCACACTGCAGCTGTTCAAGGCATCCCAAGGGGAGTACAAAAGTGCAACAACATGGCAGCTTTCACAGCTTTTTCCTTGGCACCATCCCTATACCTAGGCTGATTTATCTGCCTAGGGTTAGGGTTAGAGTTCAGCCTAGGGCTTGGATTTCTTTACCCAGGAAGCCCTGAGTTCCAGGCTTACTTCATCTGCCAAAGGCATCCCAAAGGGAGTGCAGAAGTGCCACAACATGGCTGCTTTCACGGCTTTTCCCTTAGGAAGAACCCTAATACCCGGCTGATTTACCTTCCTAGGGTTACTGTTAGGCTTAGGCCTAGGACTTTTAAAACCAGGAAGCCCTGGGCTCCAGGCACACTGCAGCTGCGAAAGGCATCCCAAGGGGAGCGCAAAAGTGACGCAACTTGGCTGCCACCACTGATATTTCCATGAGACCATCCCGAACCATAGGCTGATTTTCCTTCCTAGGGTTAAGGTTTGAGTTACGCCTAGGGTAAGGGTCTATTAACCAGAAAGCCCTGAGTTCCAAGAACACAGCAGCTGCGAAGGGCTAGCCAAGAAGAGCGCAAAAGTAGCACAACATGCCTGCCTCCACAGCTTTTTCCTTGGGGACATGCCTAATTCCTGGCTGATTTGCCTTTCTCGTCTTAGGGTTGGGGTTCGGCCTAGGGCTAGGATTTTTAAAAGCAGGAAGCCCTGAGTTCCAGGCACACTGCAGCTGTGAAAGGCATCCAAAAGGGAGTGCAAAAGTGCCACAACATGGCTGCTTTCACGGCTTTTTCCTTGGCAAGAAACCTAACATCAGGCTGATTTACTTTCCCAGGGTTACTGTTAGGCTTAGGCCTAGGGCTAGGATTTTTGAAACTAGGAAGCCCTGGGCTCCAGGCACACTGCAGCTGTTCAAGGCATCCCAAGGGGAGTACAAAAGTGCAACAACATGGCAGCTTTCACAGCTTTTTCCTTGGCACCATCCCTATACCTAGGCTGATTTATCTGCCTAGGGTTAGGGTTAGAGTTCAGCCTAGGGCTTGGATTTCTTTAACCAGGAAGCCCTGACTTCCAGGCTTACTTCATCTGCCAAAGGCATCCCAAAGGGAGTGCAGAAGTGCCACAACATGGCTGCTTTCATGGCTTTTCCCTTAGGAAGAACCCTAATACCCGGCTGATTTACCTTCCTAGGGTTACTGTTAGGCTTAGGCCTAGGACTTTTAAAACCAGGAAGCCCTGGGCTCCAGGCACACTGCAGCTGCGAAAGGCATCCCAAGGGGAGCGCAAAAGTGACGCAACTTGGCTGCCACCACTGATATTTCCATGAGACCATCCCGAACCATAGGCTGATTTTCCTTCCTAGGGTTAAGGTTTGAGTTACGCCTAGGGTAAGGGTTCTATTAACCAGAAAGCCCTGAGTTCCAAGAACACAGCAGCTGCGATGGACTAGCCAAGAAGAGCGCAAAAGTAGCACAACATGCCTGCCTCCACAGCTTTTTCCTTGGGGACATGCCTAATTCCTGGCTGATTTGCCTTTCTCGTCTTAGGGTTGGGGTTCGGCCTAGGGCTAGGATTTTTAAAAGCAGGAAGCCCTGAGTTCCAGGCACACTGGAGCTGTGAAAGGCATCCAAAAGGGAGTGCAAAAGTGCCACAACATGGCTGCTTTCACGGCTTTTTCCTTGGCAAGACGCCTAACATCAGGCTGATTTACCTTCCCAGGGTTACTGTTAGGCTTAGGCCTAGGGCTAGGATTTTTAAAACTAGGAAGGCCTTAGCTCCAGGCACACTGCAGCTGTTCAAGGCATCCCAAGGGGAGTACAAAAGTGCAACAACATGGCAGCTTTCACAGCTTTTTCCTTGGCACCATCCCTATACCTAGGCTGATTTATCTGCCTAGGGTTAGGGTTAGGGTTCAGCCTAGGGCTTGAATTTTTTTAACCAGGAAGCCCTGAGTTCCAGGCTTACTTCATCTGCCAAAGGCATCCCAAAGGGAGTGCAGAAGTGCCACAACATGGCTGCTTTCACGGCTTTTCCCTTAGGAAGAACCCTAATACCCGGCTGATTTACCTTCCTAGGGTTACTGTTAGGCTTAGGCCTAGGACTTTTAAAACCAGGAAGCCCTGGGCTCCAGGCACACTGCAGCTGCGAAAGGCATCCCAAGGGGAGCGCAAAAGTGACGCAACTTGGCTGCCACCACTGATATTTCCATGAGACCATCCCGAACCATAGGTTGATTTTCCTTCCTAGGGTTAAGGTTTGAGTTACGCCTAGGGTAAGGGCTCTATTAACCAGAAAGC